>NC_037677.1:111731712-111857661 GCF_003255815.1 Theropithecus gelada | reverse complement strand
GCCCAGGCTGGAGTGCAGTGGCCAGATCTCAGCTCACTGCAAGCTCCGTCTCCCGGGTTTATGCCATTCTCCTGCCTCAGCCTCCCGAGTAGCTGGGACTACAGGCGCCCGCCACCTCGCCCGGCTAGTTTTTTGTATTTCTTAATAGAGACGGGGTTTCACCGTGTTAGCCAGGATGGTCTCGATCTCCTGACCTCGTGATCCGCCCGTCTCGGCCTCCCAAAGTGCTGGGATTACAGGCATGAGCCACCGCGCCCGGCCATGATTAGCCTTTTTTAAGATTTTTTCCTATTACAGGTCATGTTGGTATATTCACTGTTATATGTATCTTGTGCATATTTTGAAGGTTTCTCCAGATTTCCAAGAGGTATAAGAAAAGACACAACTTCGATTTTACTAGATTTTCCCAGTTTGCTCCCCAAAGTAGTTGTGTTGACCCACATTAGCAGTGTACAACAGTTCCTCTTGTTTTATGTTCTCTACAACATGTAGCTCTATCAGACTATAAACTTTTACCAATCTGATAAATGTCTTGATTTTGCATTTTTCCAGTTACTGGTGAGTCAACTGATTTTCACATGTATAGGTTACTTGTTTTAGTCTTCTATGAAATCATTGCTCAAGACTTGCACATTTTTCTATTTGCTTTTTGTCTTTTTCTTAATAATTTAAAGAATTATTGATTAAATACTCTGGATACTAATCCTTTGCTGGCTATATGTATTACCATTTATTCTTCCATGCTACAGCATCTTTTTTTCACTTAGTTTATGAAATCTTGTTTTACAGAAAGTTGGTCTTACTTTTAGGTTACCTTATGATCTGTGCTTGTTTATTCAGTAAACTGAGATTTTAAAAATAATCTCTAACTTTCTAGTAAAGGTTTTCAGTTGGCTTTTACTATTTGGTCTTCAATCTTTTTGGAACTTATTTTTGTATACCTGGTAAGCATCAAACTTAATTTTTCCCATATATCATATGTTCCAGATGGAAAATTTCCAAGTATATGTCCATGCACTAATTTTCCCAATTTTTGAACATTTATCTTTGACCCACTAACTTGTGCATCATTTAATTTCTGTACTGTTATAGTTTGCTTTTATTATTTTTAAATATATACATATGTGAAGCTCAAACGTCCAATATTTCTACAAGGCTTATCAAAAAAAAAAAAATCCACTGCCCCCTATCTTCCCAAAGCATATTCCAGAATCACAGAGGTAAGCTCTTTTAATTCTAAATAAATAGCTAGAAAGAGTTTGTTTTTGTTTTTTTGTATTTTCATCTGTCCTAAACAGCATGCCTCGTTCCCAGTTTCAGATAATATGTCTGACTTCCTTCTTCAGACGGTGAAGCTCTTACATAGACTTACACACACATACTTTCTCTCCCTCCATTCTTTATAATTTTATAATTTTTTAGAGCAATATTCAGTTTCTTAATTGTTTTTTGGAGATGGGGTCTTGCCATATTGCCTAGGCTGGTCTAAATTAATTCCTGGTCTCAAGCAATCCTCCTGCCTCAGCCTCCAGAGTTTCTGAATTACAGGTGCACACCACCGCACTTAGCTAAAGTTCAGTTTTTACTATTTCTGATAGTATATATCTGTGATATTATTTACAGATAAGCCAGGTAGGATAATACATTTTTATTCTTAAATAACTTCAACCTATACTACACGCTACCTGACTTCAAACTATACTACAAGGCTACAGTAACCAAAACAGCATGGTACTGGTACCAAAACAGAGATATAGACCAATGGAAAAGAAAAGAGGCCTCAGAAATAACACAAAATGTCTACAACCATCTGATCTTTGACAAACCTGACAAAAACAAGAAATGAGGAAAGGATTCCCTATTTAATAAATGGTGCAGGCAAAACTAGTTAGCCATATGTAAAAAGCTGAAACTGGATCCCTTCCTTACACCTTATACAAAAATTGATTCAAGATGGATTAAAGACTTAAATGTTAGACCTAAAACGAAGAAAACCTTGGCAATACCATTCAGGACATAGGCATGGGCAAGGACTTCATGACTAAAACACCAAAGCAATGGCAACAAAAGTCAAAATAGACAAACGGGATCTAATTAAACTAAAGAGCTTCTGCACAGCAAAAGAAACTACCATCAGAGTGAACAGGCAACCTACAGAATGGGAGAAAATTTTTGCAATCTACCCATCTGACAAAGGACTAATATACAGAATTTACAAAGAACTCAAACAAATTTACAAGAAAACAGCAACCCCATCAAAAAGTGGGCAAAGGATATGAACAGACACTTCCCAAAAGAAGACATTTATGCAGCCAACAGACACATGAAAAAATGCTCATCAACACTGGTCATCAGAGAAATGCAAATCAAAAACACAATGAGATAACATCTCATGCTAGTTAGAATGGCAATCATTAAAAAGTCAGGAAACAACAGATGCTGGACAGGATGTGGAGAAATAGAAATGCTTTTACACCATTGGTGGGAGTATAAATTAGTTCAACCATTGTGGAAGACAGTGTGGTGATTCCTCAAGGATCTAGAACTAGAATTACCATTTGACCCAGCCATCCCATTACTGGGTATACACCCAAAGGATTAGAAATCATGCTACTATAAAGACACATGCACACGTATGTTTATTGTGGCATTATTCACAATAGCAAAGACTTGGAACCAACCCAAAAGTCCATCAATGATAGACTGGATTAAGAAAATGTGGCACATATGTACCATGGAATACTATGCAGCCAGAAAAAGGATGAGTTCATGTCCTTTGCAGGGCCATGGATGAAGCTGGAAACCATCATTCTCAGGACACTATCACAAAGACAGAAAACCAAACACTGCATGTTCGCACTCATAGGTGGGAATTGAACAATGAGATCACTTGGACACAGGGTGGGGAACATCACACACCAGGGCCCATTGTTGGGTGGAGGGCTGGGGAAGGGATAGCATTATGAGAAATACCTAATGTAAATGATGAGGTAATGGGTGCAGCAAACCAATATGGCACATGTATACCTATGCATCAAACTTGCACATTGTGCACATGTACCTAGAACTTAAGGTATAATAATAAAAAAAAAAAACTCCCCTGCCAACCAATGATGATCATGTATAATAGGTGAAAAATAAATTTTTATTCGGTGTTAATCATCTGAAGTTTGGATATTTCTGGTAGACATGGATATATGCTGCCCAGATCATCATTCAAAAAAACAAATTTGTTGTCTGGGTTGCTAGTAGTGCTGTCAGTGAATAGTCAGTTGCAAGCTACCTCACAAACTGCCTGAGGAACACAGGCCCACTTCGCTCAAGGGCACACCCTTCTTAGAATGACCCATATCCAATGACTGATAAATGTGGTGGTAAAAAGGCCTGGCCATTCCAGCCCAACATGGGAGAAGTATGACCAATTATTTTGCCTTCAGTCAATCCTTACAGGGTTGACGGAGGTTATCTGTCCACATCACAACTCAGCTTCTCCCTTTGTCCAATTCTGCTTCATCCCCCTACCTCTTGCAAAGGCATTGATTGTAAGGGTACTCCCAATTAACATCATGAATACTAAACTCTACCTCAGAGTCTGCTTTCCAGAGGACTCAAACTCTGACTTGTTTCAGGAATGGTATAAGAAAGTAAGAAATAAGTTGGAGTTTGAGAGCTGGATCATACATTGCCAGGCTAGCAATGAAAAACTCATCATTGGTGGTAGGTGGAGCACAGACAGCTCTTGGCACAAAGTGGCCATCAAACAACTGCAAAAACTTAAACTAGTGGTAAATTAGGACGGCATACCAATAGAAGGGAATAGTGTAGCAGGAGGAAGTACTAGATGCTTGAAAAACATGAGGAAGGGTAACTATTAAGATATTAGAATTGCATGTCTACTGCTTAGCCCCAGTGTGCTCTAAAAAAAGATAATGAAAGGCTGATAAAGCCAGAGGGTCTCCTCAGTACCATATAAAAAGACTGCCAATTATAGAAGATCTGCCAATTAAAGAAGGTCAAGCCCCAGAAGAAAAAGGACTCTGACACACAAAATGGGAGTATCAGAAGTTGATGCGCCTTAAAATCTCCCCAAATTTTGAATTCTCAGATTTTCCTGAATCATCTGACACTGCAGAAATGATCCACCCTATCCTCCTAAAACACAGATAGCACTCTGCCTTTGCTTAAACACCATGTAGAGGTTACTCTCCAGCAAGACCGGTGGCCCAGGTCAGGATCTGCTCACATCTTCAGTACTGGCCAGAGGGCCTATAACTTGGGTTGGGTATCAACATAACTCATCCAGGTACATGTTGGGACTGCTAAGGAAAGAAAGAGAATATACCACCAAAGAATCTGTAAGACCTTCGCCGGTCGCAGTGGCTCACGCCTGTAATCCCAGCACTTTGGGAGGCAGAGGTGGGCGGATCACAAGGTCAAGAGTTCAAGACCAGCCTGGCCAACATAGTGAAACCCCCGTCTCTACTAAAAGTACAAAAAAATTAGCCGGGTGTGGTGGCAGGTGCCTGTAGTCCCAGCTACTCAGGAGGCTGAGGCAGGAGAATTGCTTGAACCTAGGAGACGGAGGTTGCAGTGAGCTGAGGTCACACCACTGCACTCCAGCCTGGGTGACAGAGCAAGACTCTTGTCTCAAAAAAAAAACAAAAAAAAAAAAAAACAAACAAACAAACAAAAAAACCTAGACAGATAGACAGTACATGTTGGAAGGAGGTGGGAGAGTACAGGTGGTATGAGGTTCAGAGGGGAGCTGGATCAAGCAGGCCAGAACCTTATCATTGGATTAGGGAGAGTTTATTGATTTGAAAGCCTTCTCCCAAGATGCAGGATTTACCTTTCTGACAAGGATGCCACAAGAGGTGATGTTAACTTGCTGTCTGGATGAGTCCTAGAAACATGTAAAACATGAAAAATATACCCCATGCTAAGTAAGGTCAAAATGCCGGAACTGCCATAGCAAACAGTAAAGGCAGTGATTAAAAGTCTAAAAATGTGCACATGCTGAAACCAATATACATTGTAATGCCAGAAAACCCACCAGGCCATTTTATCTACGGAAAGGGCCAGATGATATGACAATTACCAAAGCCATGAAGAATATGATGGTGGGAGAGACACTAAGTAGCATCACTAAGAATTTCGTGGGTCTCCTCCATAGACCAAAGCTGATGGTAAGAGAAACTGTAACAGAACTGAGCCCAATGATGGGAAACAACAAGACAACAGAGGCCAGCTGGTAACACTGAAGTAACACAAGCCAGTGCAAGTAGAGGGCAATTATTGTAATGAGCAGCAAGGTCAAAAGTGTCAATCAAGGGAATTAACTTATAAAGAATTATAGAGATATTTAACAGAACATAGTATCCCTAGAGGCAAAACAGATAGTCAACAAGGGTATTCCCAACTTACATTATCAAAAGAAAACAAGGGCCGGGCGCGGTGGCTCAAGCCTGTAATCCCAGCACTTTGGGAGGCCGAGACGGGCAGATCACGAGGTCAGAAGATCGAGACCATCCTGGCTAACACGGTGAAACCCAGTCTCTACTAAAAAATACAAAAAACTAGTCGGGCAAGGTGGCGGGCGCCTGTAGTCCCAGCTACTGGAGAGGCTGAGGCAGGAGAACGGAGTGAACCTGGGAGGCGGGGCTTGCAGTGAGCTGAGATCCGGCCACTGCACTCCAGCAGCGGCGACAGTCTCAAAAAAAAAAAAGAAAGAAAACAAGGATGGATGATCAGGAGGCTAATTGTAGATGCTGCAATTAAAAAGTCACAATGCATTGCTCAATTTCTGGACATGAGCCATTTTGGAAATCCAGAGATGATAAATTTTAAATTCTGGGGTGCAGGAAGAAGGACTCTGAAATACCACAGCAAGTGTATGTGTTATTAATTTCCCCAGCTATTCCTCAAAAACATCCATAATAATCTTTTTGGTTAAACTGTAGTCTAGAAAGAAAGGCATCACAAACATTTCAAGTACTATTGAACACAGAGTCTGAGTTGACACTGACACCTGCAGATACAAAGTATCATTATTGCCTCTTTTTATAGTAAGGATATATGGGGATGAGGAAACAAAAGGAATCCTGGACAAGGTCCAGCTCAAAATGGGTCCACTGGGTCAGAGACTCACCCAGTGATCATGTCTTCAGTCGCTGGATATAGAATTGGAATAAACAGACTTAGTAAATGGCACAACACCTACCATATTTGGTCCTTCGTTATCACAGTGGAGGCCTCTGGGAGCTTTTATGCCCTGGGTAACATAATAAATTTTAAAATACTATCACATTCCAGAGAGAGTGGATAGAAGCAATTAGTATCACCCTTAAGAATCGAAATAATGCCAGGATAATGGACCCCATCAAATCTCCATCTAAATCATCAGTTTGGCCCCTGCAAACTAAACAAAGCTTAAAGGATAGCAGTCACCTACCACCAAGTAGAACTAAAATTGCAGGTGTTATGCAAGATGTATATGTTTTATTAGAGCAAATTAACATGGCCATGGAGTTGGCAAATGTGTTCTTTGCTAACTTTCAAAAAAGAGGATCAAAAATCATTTGCATTCTCATGGAAGGGAAACTAGTATACCTTCACACTTTTGCCTTAGGATGGTATTAATTCTGCCCTCGTTTTTCATACATAGTCAGAATACATTTGATCCTGTTGGATATCTTGCAGAACATTACGTTGTTCTACTACATTAACACCATTATGCTAATTGGGCCAGATGGGCAAGAATAATGCAACAGAGACCTTCTTAAGACATATGCTTCAAAGGGTGGAAAATAAAATCTACAAAGATTCAGAGACTTTCATATTGGTAAAATATTTAGTGGTCCAGTGGACAAGAACATTCTTACACAGCTCATCCAAATTAAAAGACCAATCATGTATCTTGCAACTCCCATTACAAAGAAGAAAGCAAACCATCTGGTAGGCCTCTTTGTGTTCTAAAGGCAGCACATTCCGATCCTAGGAATACTGCTTCAGCCCATATACTGCAAGACATTAAAGGCTGCCAGCTCTTTCCAGCCAGGGTAGGAAATAGCTCTGCTGTCAGTGAAGTCTACCCTGCATGCAACTCCGCAGCTAGGGACATATGACCCAGTACATACTACAGTTCTTGGTAGTGTCACTGCTGGAAAAAGTACTATATGGAATTTACGGCAAGCCCCAGTGAAAGAATCACAATGCAGTCTTCACACACATGTCAAAGGCCATACCATCTGCGGTGGAAAGTTATATACCTCTATTACTGCCTTGCCATTGGGTCCAGATAAAAATAGAATGCTTAAGCACGGGTAATCAAATGACTACGTGTTGAGAGTTTGCAATCATGAGCTATATTGTTACCAATAACCCTAAGAATATGAAATGGAAGTGGTACCCCTGATCAAGTATGAGCAGGAAGACAGGGCACAAGCAATCTGTATAAGTATGTAGCTCAAATCCCTATGTCATCCACCACTGTTACATCAACACCCCTCCCTATGGCCATATGGGGAATTCTCTGCCGTCCAGATAACAAGAGGAAGAAAACACAAATATGTCAGCTTGATATGTGGGCATAAATCAAATGCCTTAAAGCTCAATACTAAATAAATATAATGTGTTTACATGTAGTCTAAACCAATTCTTACACTAAAAAGTCTCTTACATTTTTAATCTGTCTGACTACAATTTATATTTCTTGCCAAGAAGAAAATATATTTCTGGAGTACTTAGATTATTATCACTTCATAAACAGTTCAAGGCCAAACAAATTAAAGCAAATTCTATAGTTACTGACATCATGAAAATTACAGAAATAATATTCTATACCAACAAAACAGCCACAATGAAAAGAATGAAGACCAAGGTAATATACACACTCTGGAATACAGGCTTAAAAAAATAAAAAATAAAATAACACACCTGTTAACTTACTCATTATTTAAGGTACTAACTATTAATTATGAACCATATACTCAATACACATAAGATCAAAAACTTAGAGTTACTATTCTCTCAAACCCAAATTTGAGCAAACAGTACTATACCATCAAAACTATTTACACATGAGGGATAGATAATTATATTAAAACTCAAGCTGAAGGGAGACTGATTTATTTTAACTATTATACCAAAAAAATGCAAGTGGAAAATGTAAATTCACTGGCTAATTTTTCCATAAATGCTCATGTTTTTTCATAATATATATACATATACATACGTGTGTGTGTATATGTGTGTGTGTGTGTGTGTGTGTGTGTATATATAATCTGTATTACTGTAAAGACACTTTTAAAAATCTTTTGGCCAGGTGCGGTGGCTAATGCATGCAATCCCAGCACTTTGGGAGGCCAGGCAGGCAGATCACCTGAGGTCAGGAGTTGAAGACCAGCCTGGCCAACATGGTGAAATCCTGTCTCTACTGAAAAATACAAAAATTAGCCGGGGATGGTGGCGGGCGCCTGTAATCTCAGCTACTCAGGAGGCTGAGGCAGGAGAGTCACTTGAACGTGGGAGGCAGAGGTTGCAGTGAGTCGAGGTCGTGCCATTGCACTCCATCTCAAAAAAAAAAAAAAATCTTTTACTGTTTCACTTAGAATGCCAATTCATAAGTCAGTCTTAATTGCAAATTTGAAATAAGACAGAACGTACACACAGGTTGTATGTAAAAGGCTCATAACAAGATGAATATAAAGAAAAACCTATATTAGCCATTTCAATACTTCTATAATAGAAAATTACATTCTGGATGTTGCCAAATATCTTCTCCCACCTGCCTCTGAAATGATGGTACTTTACTGGGGTTATGTTTTTTGGCTCCTTACTCCAAAACTTCTTTTAATATTCTGAAATAAGCACAATTTACCCTAGGTTATCTCATTCTCGGTTAAAAAAACTCATTCATACCCATACCTTCTCTTAGGATTTGTCCCCTAAGACATTAAATACATATGTATTTAGTTTTTTACTTTCTGCCAGGCAAAGTAGGCATTACTGTTTGACACCTAATCTTAATTGAAATGATTTTATAATGTTTTGATATACAATTATATGTCCTGTTGCCTTAATAGTTTTGAACTAATAAATTATAATTATAGATTCCCAGATAATGAATCACAGTTGAATTCCTAGAATGAACCCTATTTGATCATAGTTTATTCAACTTTTGAAATATGGTTGGATCCTACATGTTAATATTTTATTTTAAATTTTTCATTCTATATTCATGACTTCTTTGTCCTTCCTCCTTCTTCCCCCAAGAGGTAAGATTTTTTTTAAACTTTTTTCCTTTTTTACATTTTTTAACTAAGAAGTAATAATTTTACATATTAATGGAGTAGATAGTGATACTTCAATACATATAATGTATAGTGATCAGATCAGGGTAATTGGCCTATCAATCATCTCGAACATTTATCATTTCTTTTTGTTAGAAATATTCAATATCCTCATTCTAGATATTTGAAACTATACATAGTAACTAACTATAGTCATCTTACAGTGTTATAGAACTCTACAATGTATTCCTCCTATGTAGCTGTAATTTTGTATTCTTTAACAAATCTCTCTGTGTAACCTACCACTTCTCCCTACCCTCCTCAGACTCTAGTATCCTCTGTTCCACCTTTTTCCTCTAGATCAACCTGTTTTAGCTTCCACATATGAGTGAAAACATACAGTGTTTAACTTTCTGTTCCTGGCTTATTTCGCTTAGCATAATGTCTTCCAGTTCCATCATGTTGCCACAATGACAGGACTTCATTCTTTTTATGGCTGAATAGTATTTCAGCATGTATATATACGACATTTTTCAAATTCATTCATCTCTTGTTAGAAACCTAGTTGGTTCCATATCTTGGAATATTCCATATCTTGGAACCAACTTTAGAATATTTTAATACTTTAAATTTAGTTTAGAATATTTTAATATTCTAAAATAAGCACAATTTACCCTATCCATATCTTGGATGTTGTGATGTGTACTGCAATAAACCTGGAGGTGCAGGTGTCTCTTTAATATACTGATTTTCTTTCCTTTGGATACATGTCCAGTAGTGGTATGTAATAGTTCTATTTGTAGTTTTTTGAAGAACCTCCATACTGTTCTCCATAGTGGCTGTACTAGCTTACATTTCCACCAAAAACATTTCCCCTTTGTTCTGCATCCTCACCAGCATTTGCTATTTTTTGTCTTTTTGACAATAAATATCCTAAATGGTGAGAGATGATACTTCATTGTGTTTTGATTTGTATTTCTCTGATATCACTGATGTTGAGCACGCTGTCATATATTATTGGTTATTTGTATGTCTTCTTCTGAGAAATGTCTGTTGAGATCATTTGCCTATTTTTGTTAAATATTTACAAAATGCTGTGGTTTTGTGTTTACACAAAAAATATTTACAAAATGGTGTAATTGTTTGGTGTGGTTTTCTTTACTGTTGAGATTTTCTTAGTTCCTTATATATTCTGGATGTTAATCCCCTGTCAGATTTGTTTGCAAATATTTTCTCCCCTTCTGTAGGCTGTCTTTTCACTCTGTTGATTGTCCTTTGCTTTGCAGAAGCTTTTTATTTTTATATGATAGCATTTGTTTACTTTTGCTTTTGTTGCCTGTGCTGTTGTGGCCTTTTTCATAAAATCTTCTCCAGACCCATGTCTTGAAGCATTTTTCCAATTTTCTGTTGTTTTATTGTTTCGATCCATTTTTAGTTTAGAGGGGAGGGTGTGGTTTCATATTCCTGCAAATGAATGTCAACTTTTCCCAGCACTATTTATTAGTCTGCTTTTTCAGAGCATTTTTTCATTAATCTTTATTCAGTAATTTTTGTATTCAATACAGTCTCTCAAAATGGATGTAGACTTGTTAAGAATGAGAGAGATTCATTATCCATTATCCTTTTTTTTCTCCTAGATTTTCTATCTTGAGGTCACTATTTTCCAACTTATGGCAGGGGGACAGGTAGAGTGAAATTCAGATACATCTCAGAAATATGATTAAATCTATTGATAAAAACTATTTTTGAATGTCTTATTACACTAACAAATTCTTTCCAACTAAAATTCCATTTTTCTCCTGTTAAACCAGGAAAAAAAAATATCATAGTGTATAGTGTTGGTATCAAAAGGACTCTGAATGTAGACTTAACTTTAAATTCTGAATACAACATCTTATAGCCTGTGTGACTTTGGGTTTAACCATGGTAAATCAGTATTGTCTTCTACAAATTAAATATACTAATGTACACTACACAGATGTAATAATAATTATAAATCATGTGTGACATGCCAAGCACTATTGAAAACATTAGATAAATGTTAGTTCATCCTTTCCTCAAAATAAAAGGTTATTTTTTCTTTTACTGAGTGGTCTCTTTTTAAAAAAGAATAAACTACTATTTCTTGTATAGAATCCCCCAAAAAAGAAAGAGAACACCTTAAGCAAAGGATATAATGAAGCTTAAAACAGTCAACAGTTGGCTAAATTCATTGAAAAAAATGTGCGAATGATTCTAAGGATTTTCCTGATCTACAAAGAAACTGTTTCTTTCAGGTGGCCAGCTAAGTGGTACCACTTTCATCAAGAAAAAGCCCTAAGAATGTAACAAAGTGCACAGAGAAATACTGATAAACAGAGAGAGGAACTAATAAAATAATCTCCAGAAAATAAAAATAACTATAAACATGAAGAGCAAGCAGATTGGAATTTTCATAATCTTGCCTGAGTATTCCAAAAAATTAAATAACTAGATGACTTAATTTGAATATGATTTTGCTATGAAATTATATGCCTTACCAAACTATATCTATTATATATGTATACATATATATCACTCCAAAGAGTTGGGCAAAATCAAGTATCCTAGGCTTCATCAATAAGCTAAGTGAATTTTTTTTTTTTTTTGAGACGGAGTTTCGGTCTTGTTGCCCAGGCTAAAGTGCAACGGCGCGATCTTGGCTCACCACAACCTCTGCCTCCAGGGTAAAAGCGATTCTCCTGCCTCAGCCTCCTGAGTAGCTGGGATTAAAGGCATGCACCACCACAACCAGCTAATTTTTGTATTTTTAGTAGAGACGGGGTTTCTCCATGTTGGTCAGGCTGGTCTCAAACTCCCGACCTCAGGCGATCAGCCTGCCTCAACCTCCCAAAGTGGTGGGATTACAGGAGTGAGCCTCCATGCCCGGCCAGTTAAGTGATCTTTTAAGAGTACACAGAACTGCAATTTCACTGTATAATAAAACGGTTAAGAATATACATTATTATATACTGCCAATTAAAATAGTACTTTCTCAAATACAAAATTACTTTTCAGTTTTTACTGATTTAGTTTTTAAATAATCACCTATAAGGAAATTAATGTCATAAGTAAACCACTATGTTCAGGGAATTTATTCTGAAAACTCGATTATTCTTTCAATCTCATTTGAAATTTTGGCTATTCTGCTTTCTGCAAGATATAGTTCTTATACAAATCCTATTCCCTACCCATTCTTAAATAATTTAACTCAGGAAATTACATTTTCATGTTTATATTATCCTCTATTATCTTTTTGATGAAGAAAAATATGGTCAATAAGTTGTTTTTCATCTTGTTTCAGAATTCTGTGTGAATTCTAAATAGAAGGTTATCTTAACCAGAAAGTTCTTGTTAACCTTGAAGAAGGTGTCATGGTGGCTTTCTGAAAGTAATAATAACAGCGCTAACAATAACAAAAAAAATTAAATCTGACCTCAAACTAGATTTACAAACTAGAACATTAGGAAGTGTGTCACGTCATATGTTACAGTCAAATTAAGAAATGTGTCATGCTATGTGTTATATTCAACCTATCTTATTCACCACCCTAGCTGTATTATCAGCTGCACTTTAGTCACTTTTTAAAAACATAGAGGCCCAGTATCTAATCTCAAAGAATCTGATTATATAAGTTAGTTTTTTTTTTTCCAACCAACCTCCAAAGAGGATGCCAAGGTATGGCCATGTTTGGAAATCACCAGCATATGCCTTCTACATCCATTATGCAATAATAGAATGGGAACTGTGAAGGCAAGGTTATATACCCAAAGATTAGCGATATTGACTGTGTAAAATTTACTATGGCAGTAAGGTTGACATAATACATTTCGCAACAATAAAAAATTAGAAATGGTACAAATATTCCTATTTCTTTAAACATCATATAACACAAAGCAATCAGCTAAGTTTTTAAGTGCCTTCCATAAATGCACCAAAAAAGTCCTAATGCACCACAGTGAAAAGAAAAATTAGCAACATGACATTTTTTCTGTTTCCTAATTGGTTTATTATACGACGCTTATATCTATTTCCACAAAAACATACTCTATAAGCAAAACAATTATTTTGAAAGACATTTGTTGAAGTATAAAGAATAACATGAAAAATACCTTTTCCCAGGAAAATAGTCCAACATTTCATACTACAAACCCAGGAGGATAAATACAGATTATCTTAGAGAACCTTTTTGAGAACTACCTACAAATAATCAAATGAGATAAAGCCAAACAGTTTTAATCTATGTTGAATTGTGGAACTGTCTTTATGTTTTTGTTGTCAGCGTTAGCACAGGGGGGGGAAAAAAAAAAAACCTTTATTAAAATATAAAATTGTTTAAAATACGCTATTCCTTCCTCCAGTCTGAACAACTTGCTTGAAAAAATGGAACTCATATTTGCTTCTATATTTCCACAGCATTAAGAAACAAGCATTACTAAGAATAAGGTAATTTGTTGCCATAATTAAGAACATACAATGGGCCCAACTAATCAGCATGATGTAGTCAAACAGAAAGACTACCACAAGTTTCAGGAGTTAAAAAAGTTATATCTACCACCTACTACCTGCATGGCTTTGGCAAGTTCCTGTTACTGTCATCTGTTTAATCCTCTGAAAATTAGGATAATAATATCATGCTACAAGGTAGGTTAAAAATTTTGTATATAAATTACTTAACACAGTACCTAGCACATAGAAGGAAATTAAGTAAGAGTAATAATTAGAATCATCATAATCTGACATCTTTCTATTTCTGAAACAAAATTCTCCAAATTTTTTCACCTAAGTTTTTTGACACATAAAACTTGATATATGATAATCTTCAACAATATGAAAAAATAAAAATACATTCTCATTATGTCAGCCAGAAAATAGCTCAACCTTAAATTCTTCATTGAAGTACAGACATTGTGTGGAAGCTCCTTGAAGAACCTTTTGCAAAAGTTCAAAATTCCACTTCATGGATTTTTAACAATAACAACAACAATCTATACTTTTTGTGGGACTTTTTCCCCAGAAGAAAAACAAACAAAACTTTCATCAACTTCCATAAAAATAAGCCCAGTGTCTTATCACCATAGCCAAAACAAATACATATTGACAGGCCCAACCTAGCAATGAGATAAAGTCACTGCCAGCCTAGATTCAGTACTTCATTCAACTCATTTGACTAATTTCAAACAATGATTAATGAGCCTCCTAAAAGCTAAGACAATCCCATATTCATCAGGAGTTATCACTTCAAATAATTATTTCAAAATGAAAAAAGATTAAATTATTAGTATGGAATGATTAATCACAGAATGACATTCATTACTTAGATTTAAAAACCATGCTTAACTTTATTACTAGGAATTTCCTTTGAAACAACCGTAATAGTAAAAAGATTAAAGTGCTTATTAATAGTCATAGTTTTCTTTACATGATTCTACTTGAAATAATTTACCAAAGCAGATTATGTGCCTTTACGAGGTTTAAGAGAAAAAGTATACTTCTTACATCTATTAAATGTGTTATTCTTTTATTTTTACTTATAAAAATGTTTCCTAATTGCTTCAAATTGGTATAATACTTTATAGCCTCGATAAAAGGTGCTCTTAAGTACTGATAAGTATATTTTAAATATCAGCTAGGTTTTATATATAGTTTGATACATAGAAAAACAATGTTTTCACTACAAGGGTCTACTGGATACCTAAATTTAGTATTTCAATAAATACATTCACTTAAATATTCAGAAATTGATAGGACTACATTGCATAACTAAAACTGGTGAGTCGTATAAATGCATTCTGTTTTTGGTTCTTTGGGAAAACATGCTTATGTAGTTGTTTCCCAGATACATCTGGGTTTCCATTTCATCTCAAAATCTTGTTTCTTTAGCTCTACTATCTCTATTCCTTTCTCCAGTTCTATCAGATTCCTATACTTAGTAAGTATATCTGAAATGTTTAATATAAAATATATTTTTGCTTATCCCTTAAAATCTAAAATGTTTACATTCCTACTATGTATAAAAATTTACATAATTTGACAGTATTCCATATCTACCCATTATCAAAATTAATATGTAGCAAACACAATAAACTGATAATAGTGTTCACAAAGGGAAACAACATAAAAAGTCATCAAAAAGGACATCCAAATCTAGCTTTTTGTACTCCTCTGTATCTACCACTACTTCTGCTCAGTAATTCTGTTCTCATGGCTCTATTACTATAATACTACTATGCTGAAATTAGAAAGAATTCCATTCATATTCTATCACTTATCTCTAAAATGACATATACACATGCTATCAATTAATGTATTTGAGAATATCTATATGGAAAATTTCTGATATTTCCTACTTTGTACAATCCTAACAGATACATACCTATGTCATATGCCAGGAAATCGGCAGAAAAACATTTTGCACCGTTACTCAAGGAAGTGTCATTATGGGTATTTCCTCCAAAAATAAGCATAGCTCCATTGATAAGAACAGCTGAATGAAGGTATCTGGCAAACCCACTTTCTTTCAAAATAGTCCTACAGAATAAAATTTAAAAATGTATTACAAAGGATAAAATGACCTCCCTGATTTTATATATGTTATATAAAGGGTGTACTTTGCATATAGAGTTTTCCCTGGAATTGTGGTGGGAAAAACATATTTTTTAACAATTTATAAATGACCTCTAAACTTCAATATTTCAAAAAAAAATATTTTGAGGCTCATAGCATCTTAAAATGCTTTGAGGAGACACAATATCAAAAAGAATTTTTAATACTCATAATAATTTATGTTATAAATTATTTTTTCAGTTACAAAGATAGGAAACAAGCCATCTTAAAACTAGAGGCTCAAAACATAATTTTAAAATACCAAATAAGTAAAATGTTAAATGTAGTAAATTTAGTCTAAACTGTATTTGGTTAAAACTGTATAACTCATACAGACCCCATAATAAAATGTTAAGTTTTTATTTAAGTATAACATGCATAAAACTGCACATATCAGAAGTCTAAAACTCAATGATTTTTCACAACATGAACACAACTAAGTAATCAGCACTCACCTAAAAAACTATAAGAATATTACCACTATTCTAACAGCATAAATTCATTTGCTGTTTTTGTACCTTACCTAAGTGGAGTCTATAGATTGTACTCATTTATGAATAGGTACATTTGCTCAAGATATATATATTTGAGATATATATTTTGTGTGTAATCAAAAATTACAATTGCAATGCATCTTGTGAAACATTAAAATTAATATAAATGTTTTTTTAATTAAAGTATAATTCTAAGAGAAAGTATTATAAATATATGTTCACAATTATAACTGATCTGAATGAATGGATATGTAGTAAAGGTGCATGGCAATATAAATAAATACTAAATAACTACTCTAACACCCTGATACAAACAATTAGAAGTTAGAATTATTATATACATAAACATAGCTAATATGTAAAGTATAGCTAGTATAGTATATGTAATAGCTCTAAAACCATGATTATAATACCAATTAATTCCTAAAGAATATGAAGCTCAGCCAGGCGTGGTGTTGTCTCACGCCTGTAACCCCAGCACTTTGAGAGGCCAAGGCAGGTGGATCACGAGGTCAGGAGATCCAGACCATCCTGGCTAACACGGTGAAACCCTGTCTCTACTAAAAATACAAAAAATTACCCGAGCATGGTGGCACACGCCTATAGTCCCAGCTACTCGAGAGGCTGAGGCAGGAGAATTGCTTGAACCCAGGAGGCAGAGGTTGCAGTGAGCCAAGATCGCACCACTGCACTCCAGCCTGGGCAACAGAGTGAGACTCTGTCTCACAAAAAAAAAAAAAGAAGGAAAAAGAATATGAAGCTCACTTACAGAATGGTAACATGAGGAGTTCCACAAACACTCCCACTAGGAAAAGAATTATAATTGGTAAAAATTATAAAAAGCAACCATTAACCTTCTCAGAAAATCTTACTAAGAGCAACACCAAATAAAGAAACATTTATTCAAAAAGAACAGCAACAGTCTATGGCAATAGATACATTACTTACCCCAACCCCCTCACCCCTGCCTCACACACACACAATCAGTTCAGCATGATAGAAATTCTACCACAGGCAAGTAAAGCCAAGAACATAAGGCCCCTTCATCCCTCAACTCCCACTCCAGGCCAGCGATATCTCACTAGGAGTGGCAGGATACCAGCACTTCTCATTCCCTCCAGCTCTGGGTTACGGAAGCTCTGTTCTGGGAAAGATCATGAGAGGTCTGGGTGCTCTTCCTCTGCCCAGTTGCCACTCATAGGGTGGTAGCTATACACCAATTCCTGCAGATTAACAACATTGGACCCAAAAGTCTTCATCCCACCTCACTCATGAGGCAGAGTGTTGCATGCCAAAAGACCCAAGCTGAGAAGACTCCAGAGACTACTATCTCCATCTAGTGCTCTGTACATAAAGTAGTGGTGTCACTCTAAGAGGAACAAGCCACTAAGCCCACCAACCTACAATTCCAAAGCAGTAGCTCAGAACTTTTCCCCAGGAGGAGAGGTAGGCTGAGAAAAAATACAGCCCCGGCCGGGCATGGTGCTCACGCCTGCAATCCTAGCACTTTGGGAGGCCGAGGTGGGCGAATCACGAGGTCAGGAGTTCTAGACCAGGGTGGCCAACATGGTGAAATCCCGTCTCTACTAAAAATACAAAAAATTAGCTGGGCGTGGTAGTGCACACCTGTAGTCCCAGCTAGTCAGGAGGCTGAGGCAGAAGAATCGTTTGAACCCGGGAGGCGGAGGTTCCAGTGAGCTGAGATCGCACCACTGCACTCTAGCTCAGGTGACGGAGTGAGATTCCATCACAAAAATAAAATAAAATAAAATAAAATAAAATAATCTCTGGTCTCTAATTTTTCTTTACAAAACAAACAAGAAAAACTATAATCTAGTGAACAGTAAATTAATAATATGGATCAAAGAACAAAATATTCTCTACTAGAGCAATATTTAAGCTAAGATAATTTAAATACAATAATGAAGCAAGTAGAACTTATTCCAAGTATGGTAGGCTGGTTCAACATTCAAAGTCAATTGATTCAATCCATCATGTTGATAAGCTAACAAAGAAAATCATATGATCATATCAATAGATGGAGAAAAAGCATTGACAAAATTCAACATTCAGTCATGATAAAAACTCAGCAAACTAGAAATAGAGGGAAAATACCTCAGCTTGATAAACATCTATAAAAACATCATATTTAATGGTGAGAAACAATGTTTTCCTTCCAAGAAAAGGAATAAAGTAAGGATGTTTCATCTCACCATTTCTATTCAACATTTTCGTTGAAGTCCCTGCTACTGCAATAAGACAAGAGAAGGAAATAAAAGTTATACAGATTGGGAAGGAAGAAATAAAACTGTCTTTTTTCACAAATGATATGACCGTCTACGAAGTAAATCCCAAAGAATCAACAACAACAACAACAAAAAGCCCTCTAGAACTAATAAGCTAGTATAGCAAGGTTGCAGGACACAAGGGTAACACACAATTGATTTTCTTATACACCAGCAGTGAACAAGTAGAAAAACACAATACCATTTACATTAGAACCAAAAGAAGACAAATACTGAGGTATAAACCTAACAAAATATGTACAAGACTGATATGAGGAAAGCTACAAACAATAAAAGAAACCAAAAATCTAAATAAATAAAGAGATAGTACATGAACACAGATAGGAAAACTAATACTGGCAATATGCCAGTTCTTCCCAACTTGATATACAGATTCAGTGTAATACAAATCAAAACCAGTAAGATTTTTAGTAATAAATTTACTAAATTTATATGTAAATGCAAAAGACCTAAAATAGCCAGCACAATATTGAAGAAGAACAAAGTCAAAGATTGACACTACCTGGCTTTGGGACTTACTATAAAGCTACAGTAATCAAGTCAGTCCCTGGGACTGGCAAAACAATAGACGAATAAATCAAGGAAACAGAATAGAGAGCTCAGAAATAGACACATACAAATATAGTCAACTGATCTTTGACAAAATAGAGAAAACAATTCAACAATGAAAGGATTGTCTATTGGACAAATATTGCTGGAACAACAGGGCATCACAGTAGCAATAATAGAAATAATCATCTAGATACAGACCTTACATCTTTTACAAAAATTAACTCAAAATAGATCACAGTCCTAAATGTAAAATGCAAAATTGTTTAATATAAAACTCCTAGAAGATAACATAGGAGAAAATCTAGGTGACCTTGGGTTTGGTGATGACATTTTAGATACAGCAACAAAAGCATAAATGATGCAAAAAAAAGTCATAATTTGGACTCTATTAAAATTGAAAACCTCTCCTCAGTGAAAGGCATTGTTATGAGAATGAAACAACAAGCCACAGCTTGGGAGAACATATTTGTAACATCAAGCTGATAAAGGACTGGTATCCAAAATATGCAAGGATCCCTTAAAAGTCAACAACAAGCTCAATTTTTAAAAAGGCAAAAGATATGAACAGACACCTTTCCAAAGAAGACATATAGATGTCAAATAAACACGTTAAAAGATGTCCCACATTACATGTCACAGGGAAATGCAGATTAAAATAACAATGGGATACCACTACACACATATTAGAATAGCTAAAATCTAAAATGCTGACAAAAGATGGCAAGGATCTAGAACAACAGGAACTCTCATTCATTGCTGCTGGGAATGAAAAATGATACAGCCAGCCTCTTTGGCAGTTTCTCACAAAACTAAACATAACTTTATCTTACCATCCAGGAATTGCGCTCCAAGGTATTTACCTGAATGAGCTGAAAATATGTACACACAAAAACCTGCATACAGATGTTTATAGCAGCTTTATTCATAATTGTCAAAATTTGGAGGCAATCAAGGTGTTCTTCAATAGGTAAGTGGATAAACAAAAGATGATTTCCATACAATGGAACATAATTCAGCAATAAAAGGCATAGGCTATTATGTCATGAAGAGACATAAAGGAACTTTACATGCTTATTGCTAAGTGAAAGAAGCCAAAATTAAAAGCCTATGTAGTACATGATTCCAGCTTTATGACATTCTAGAAAAAGAAAAACTATGGAGACAGTAAAAATATCAGTGGTTGCCAAGAGTTTGGAGGGAGGAAGAGATAAGCAAGAAGAGCACAGGTTATTTTTAGGAAAATTAAAATATTCTGTATGAAATGATCATGGTAGATACATGTCACTATACATTTGTGAAAATCCATAGAATATACAGCACAAAAGTGAACCCTAACATAAACTATGGACTTTAGTTAATGAATAATTTATCAACACTGACTCATTGATTGTAACAAATGTACCATATTCACGCAAGACACTTATAACAGAGGACCTAGGGATGGGGTGATAAGGGAGTATTGGGAAACATTCTGTACTTTCTGCTCATTTACCCATTAAACTAAAACTGCTCTAAAACATAAAGTCTATTGTTAAAAAAAAAAAAAAGGTGGGGATTAAAATTACATCTGCTTTACCAGATATGGTATATTAAATGGAAAAGTAAATCTTATTCCTCATACTTCATATACAAAAATATTTTGTAATGTATGAAGCGTAAAATGGAAACCAAGTTTCTCACTGGCAGAAGAGATTTACAAATGTGAAAGAGGGGAAGGCAAAAATGATCCCTGTAATGATGTATGGCATCATTATGCAATTTAGACAGACAGCATTTAAGCACAGATACATATGTAGAGCTACAGATATATGCCCAGATCTATAAATGGATAAATGGATATAGAGGGGTGTGTGTGTGTGTGTGTGTGTGTGTGTATTTTCTAGCTATATCTGCTGAAACGGTCTGGGGAAAAATTACATCAAAACAGCAATAAGCATGTCTAGTTCTCTAATCTTAGTTTTTAAATAACATTCTCCACTAAAAGGAACCTAGGTTCCTTGGGGGAAATGACTTATTCCAGCACTGGGGCAGGGAGAGTACAAGATGTGAATCAAATTTTTGTGCAGAAGGTAAAGGAGTGCACAGAGAATGATGGGGACATATCTAAAGAATACAGACGCCTGACTGAAAGGAGCTCACTGGGCAAATCTGGGACAATATAAGCAAAAAGAATAGAGAATAGCAATTGATTATAAAACATTAAATAAAATAAAAATACATGAATTCATACGGATATAAATGAATATACAGGCTGGGGAGACTAAAAAGGAATAATGAAATATAACCACTTAGTAACCATCACAGTAATAACTCTTTCTAGTGAGAATCATCAATGGGTATTAAAACTATTATGTAAAGGTTTAATAAGAAATAAAATATTTACATAATCTGAAAGTATCTCCCAATAAGGCAGTTATTAATTTAAAAGGAAAACTAGTATCTTTACCGTTGAGAAAACTAAAATATACCACTTTTACCAAGGTATAAAACTTAATCTTTACAGAAAGATTCACAGCAGCCTCATTTTTAATAGTCAAAAGTGAAAACAACCCAAACGTCTATTAATTGACAAATAGATTTTTAAAATATGGTATATTGAGATAATGGAATATTATTCAGACATAACAAAAACAATGAAGCACTAATACATGGTATAATATGGATGAACTCTGGAAAAAAATTACAATAAGTGAAAGAAGCCACACACAAAAGGTCATGTTTGTACAATTCCATATATACAAAATATCCAGATTGGACAAATCCATAGAGAAAGAGAAATTAAATTAGTGGTTGCCAGAAGATGGAGATAGGGAGAATAGACAGGTATGGGGTTCCTTTTGAGGCTGATGGAAATATTCTGGAAGTAGTGGTAATAGTTGCACAATATTATGAATATACTGAAAACCACTAAATTTTACTGTTTTAAATGATCAAAATTAACAAGTTTATGTTATGACTTTTATCTCAATAAAAAAGGTTTTTTCACAAACAATTTAACTTCACCAGCCATGGGAGAAGAATATGACATTTTGGTATTCCTAACAAAAATACAAAATGTGTATCTAATCATGTAGAAACATCAGATAAACCCAAACCAGGCACATACTTCAAATGAAAGAACACGACTATTCCAAATTAAAAGAGACTAAAAAGACATGACAACTAAATGTCTGCGTGCTCGTGGATATAATCCTGGATCAGGGAAAGATACCCAAACTCGGTAAGGAAAAAAGTATCAAAATCTGAGAAGGAGAGTATAAAAAGTGAAAACCACAGGCCAATTACATTAGTGAACATTCATGAAAATTTATTAAGAAATCAAATCTGGCTCATACCAGTAATCCCAGCAATTCAGGAGGCCAAGGTGGGCGGATGGCTTGACCTCAGTAGTTCAAGACCAGCCAGGGCAACACGGCAAAACCCAGTCCCTAATAAATACAAAAATTAGTCGGCCCTGTTGGCACCCATCTGGGGTCCCAGTGACTCAGGAGTCTAAAGTGAGAGTATCGCTTGAACCTGGGACACAGAGGTTGCAGTGAGCCTAGATCACACCACTGCTCTCAAGCATAGGCAACAGAGTGAGATCCTGTCTCAAAAAAAAAAAAAAGAAAAAGAAAAAAATCGAATCCAGCAACTTTAATAAGTTATAATTTGTAAAAAATATTGGTACAATTAAAAAATTAAATAAGTGTTAGATTATAATAGTCTATCCATGTTATTTTCTAAATTTGATCCCATGTAAGAGAATATCTTTGTTTTTTAGTAAATACATTTAAAAATATATATGCTTAAGAGGGCATCATGTAAGCAACTCTGTTCAAAAACAATACATAGCTATATAGATATAAATAAATGTATTAAAAATAATTAAAAGGGAACACAACTACAGATATTGCAGATATTAAAAGATCCAGATAGAATATATGAACATCTTTATAACAATTTAACTGAAGATATCAGTTTCATGGATAAATTCCTTTAAATATATCTTACCAAAACAGACTCAACAACAAATAGAATATCTGAATATTCTTATGACTATTATATTGAATTCAGTAGTTAAAATTCTATATACTGAAGAAAAGGTCAGACCTAGTTGGCCCAAAGTTTATTATTTTAAAATAGGTAAAAAAATTCCAATCATATATACATTTATATATGTTTTAAATGTTCCAGAGTATTAAAAAGAATACTCCCCAACTCATTTTAAAAGCCCAAAATAACACCACCAAAGAGCTGATATGAATAACGCGAAAAAACCATGTGCAAATCTCACATATTAACATCAATGTAAAAATCCTTATAAAAATAACTAGCAAACTAAAAACACACATAATACATTATGACTAAGTTTGATTTAACCCAAGTTGAGTTAATAATAAAGTAAATTAAAATAATATTCACATTAAATTATTTAGTAGAAAAATCAAGTAAGTCATTCCTAAAACAGCTTTTGGCAAAATCCAGCATCCATTCATAATATAAACCCTTATCAAACCAGGAAAAAAGAGACCTTTCTTTATAGTGATACCTAAAACACCCAGAATGAACATCATTCTTAGTGAAGAAACACTGAAAGCATTTTTTAAAAGCTCAGGAATAAAACAGATGCCTGTTATCACACTTCTATTCAACAATGAGCTGAAGGTTATAGCAGAAATGATAAGACAAGAAAAATATAAAGCTGTAAGACCCAGAAAGGAAGAAACGAAACTGTCATTATTTGTATATAATCTGATCAACTATTGTAAAAAAAAAAAAAAAATTAAAAAAATCTACACATAAATTACAAAAATACAGCAAACTGTTAGACATACGAGTAATATAAAAATCAGTCACCTCACACCTGTAATCCCAGCACTTTGGGAGGCCGAGGCGAGTGGATCACGAGGTCAGGAGATCGAGGCCATCCTGGCTAACACTGTGAAACCCCGTCTCTACTAAAAAATACAAAACAAAATTAGCCAGGCGTGGTGGTGGGCACCTGTAGTCCCAGCTACTCGGGAGGCTGAGGCAGGAGAATGGCGTGAACCTGGGAGGCGGAGCTTGCAGTGAGCCGGAGATCGCACCACTGCACTCCAGCCTGGGCGACAGAGTGAGACTCCGTCTCAAAAAAAAAAAAAAATTCAATTGTCTTTCAGTCTATCAAATCACAAACAGAAAAAGAAACTAAAAGATACTGTACTGGTTGAATGAATACTGTCCTCCCAAAATTGCTCACTTGGAACCTTGGAATGTGACCTTAGTTTGAAAATAGGGTCTTTGCAGATAGTTAAGTTAAAATAAGAGCATATAGATCTAATATTAAACCAGTATGGGTCCTAAATCCAGTGACTGTTGTCCTTTTAAGAAGGCCAAGTTCAGACACATACAAACACACAAGAAGTAGTCCATATGCAGTCCAAGACTTTTAGACTGGAGTAATGCAGCTACAACCGAAGTATGCCCAGGAATGCCTGGAGCTGCCAAATGCTGGAAAAGGCTGGAAGGATTCTTCCCTGCAGGCTTTCAAGAGGGCATGGCCCTGTTGACACCTGGATTTCAAACTTTTAGACACCAGAACTGTGGGAAGAGAAATTTCTGTTGTTTTAAGCCTCCAAGTCTATGATAGTTTATTATAGTAGCAGTAGGAAATGAATACAGAATTCACTTTAAAAAGCATACAAAATATTAATCACTTGGAAGTAATTCCAACCAAAATAACTATTAGCATTGCAGACCACTAATGGAATGGACTTCTCAATAAATAGTTCTAGGAGCACTGGTCGTGCACATAAAAAAAAAAAAAAAAAAAGGATCCTTATCCAGTTGGGTTAAAGACTAAATGTGTGGAAGGCAATATTGAAAACGCTAAGGTAAGTATTATTTAAGCAAGACACAAAGCAAAATGCATAAAATATTGACAACTTCTGCTATATTAAAATTAATAAGTTTTGTTTATCAAATATCACACAAAGAGTAGTAAGATGATCCACAATCTGGGAGATAAAATGTTTGCAAAATGTAAAACTAACAAAAAGTTATTATTAAAAAAGTGTACACAAACAACTACATATGACAAAATGGGTAAAAATTTCAAAGAGTAGTTGTTTGGCCAATAAACATAAAAAGATGTTATACCTCATTAGCAATTAAGGAAACACAAAAACCAAAATAGGACACCATTTTATATTCACCATATTGGCAAAAAAATATTCAAAAATGAAAAAACATCAAATCTTAACGAGATTGTTGAGAAGAAATGGGAACTCTCATTCACCACTGGTAGAAGTGCAAATTAGTAAGATGAGGTTGGTGTATAGTTGGGTAAAGTAGAGCATGACCAAGCATTTATACTATTAAGTAAATAGCTTAGACAAACTTGTTATGAAACAATAGAAGACAAAATAAGAACATTTTTGCTACAATTGCTCATAATAGTGAAAACTGAGGACAGTTCCAGTATGCATCCACAGTGGAGCAGAAAATATAAAAAGGATCTGTGTTCGCACATTAAGGTCTCTCACATGGGAAAATTCTGCCAAGGGTCCTACTACACTTTCCTAACTCATTCACTCTTTCTTCCTCCTAAATGATCATTTCATACTTCTCTTTTCAAATCTCAAGCTTCCACTATCTTCTCACCCTCAACTGATGACTCTACTTCCTACTTCACTGAGAAAATAAAAAGAATCAAAATTTTCAACAATTCTCCCCACCTCTACTTATTTACCTGTATTTGTATTCAAATAACCTGACTTCATATCTGTTCCTATGAATAAAGTGCCCATGCTCTTCCTAGGTAAGGTTTACCACTCTATTTGTTCACTAGATCCCAATGCTACTTGTTTTCTTAAGTACACCCCTCTAGCAAATTATTCCCTTTATTTTTTGCATTATTTCTTACATCTTCTTAATCTTTCCTATTAAGCTACAAACATAATTATTTCTCCAAACTTAAAAAAAAAAAAACTCTTGTCCCAAATCCCTTACCACTTGTTACCCTGTTTCTTTCCTTTCCTTATAACTCCTCAAAAAATGTTAGTATGTTTCTTTAATTCCTCTTCTCCTATCTTTATTTGACACATGCCAGTCAAGACTTCACTTCACCACCCACTGAAACTTCTCTTGTCAAGTTCAGCAAAAAGCACTGGTTTGCCAGATTCCATGACCATTACTCAATCCTCATATTAGTTTACCAATCAGCAGCTTCTGACAAATTCTCTCTCCTTTGAAATATGCTCTTGGCTTCTAGAATACTATATTCTCCCAGTTTTCCTCCTAACTCATTAACTGCTCATTCTCAGTCTCCTTTTCTGGTTGTTTCTCCTCATCTCTTTGACCAGAAAATTAGAGTGTCCAGATCCTGAAATTCCTACATTCAGCCACCTATTTAACATATCCACAAACTGTATAATATGTATCTCAAATTAAACATGCCTAAAACCAAGTTTCCATTCTTCCTGACACCAAACCTACTTCTCCCACAAAATTCATCATCCCAACTAATGCCAACTCCCTGCTTTCAGGTCTTCAAGCCAAACGCCTGCTTCATCTTTCATTGTTCTCTTTCTCTCTCTCTCTCTCTCATCCAGTCTATATCCAGTCCCCTAGTTTTTTCAATTCCTGTTGCTTCTACCTTGAAAATATATTCGGAATCCAACCAATTCTCACTACCTTCACATTGGCCTCTGTGGTTCCAGATACCGTCATCTCTTTCTTAGATCATTAAAATAGCCTCCTAAATGGTCTTCCTGCTTCTGCTCTTGCATCATAATTATAACACTGCTCCTGTAAAAATCTAAGTCAGAGCATGTCACATATGTCAGATATGTCACATATCTGTTCAAAACCCTCAAAGTCTACCCATACCAAAACAAAAGCTCTATAATGTTTTCTAAGGCCCTACATGATTGGGTTTCCAATTATTTCTCTAAGGGAAGATAATTTCCATCCTACTCCAAGACACTCAACTACACTAGCCCCTTTGCTGTTCCAAATGACAAGGATGTTCCCATCTCAAGTCTTTTGCACCAGCTGGACCTCCTCCCAAAACACCTGTCCCCCAGCTATTTGCATGGCTCACTGCCTAATCACCTTCAGGTTTTATTAAGATGCTTTATGAGGTCTTCTCTGGCCACTCATTTTAAATGCAACAATCTGAAACTCCCTATCCTCCTTTCATGCTTTCTTTTTTCTTCATAGCCCATATTATCATTTAAAATACATTTTACTTATTTCCATATTTATTGTCTGCCTCTCTCCATTAAAATATATCTCCAGAGCATAAAGTTTACTTTTTAAAGATCTCTGAAGAAAGCATACAATGATAAACAATATATGCAAAATTTAAAAACAGAAAAACTAAATGAAAGGTTTGCAGCCAAATACATATATGGAGGGTAAAAACGTGCAATGAAAAGCAAGGAAATAACACAATATTAAGAATAATGGAGGGGGATAATATAAGGGGTACAATCATAAAGGAACACATGGGGGCTTCTAGTGTATTGTAATGTCCTCTTTCTTGGCATAGGTAGGCAGGGAATTCATTTTATTATGGTTCTGAAACTATATATACATACTATCATACAGTCTTTTGTCCATATGTAATATTTCCCAATTTATAAAAGAGAACTAGTAAAAAATAAGTACTACAAATTTTTTAATCACTGTGAAAAGCAAAGCTACAGAGATAAGTACTTATTTAAATTATCTCTGCACTCTAGCCTGGGAAACAAAAGCAAAACTTCATCTCAAAAAAAGAAATATAATTGAAGTCGTTTTTCCCTCACTGGAAAAAAAATTTTTTTAAAACACAAGTCAATAATTACAGCTGAAACTTATAAATGGTAAAGTTTAATATATTCTTTATGTGTTAAAACTTACTGTGCTTTTTCACAGGCACAACAATTGAGGAAAGGACCTAAACAATAGGCCAAGAAAATCTGAGGTCTCCACTATTAGAGAAATGTCTTCACATAGTAAAATAATGAAGATGTAGGCTCCTATTATCAGTTGTACAAACATATGTAAAGGAAGTTATGAGATGCCTCATTTAACAAAGCTATAAAATCAAGATCACAATGACCCCAATACTCAAAATCATTACACCAAAGTTAAAGTCCTTGAGCAAAGATAATATTAATCAGCAAAACATACCAAAAACATAAAAGGAATCATTTTGAGCATCAGGAATTCCTATAAGTTCAAGATGTTTATTTCTCTTACTTACTAAATGTAAAGAAACCAGATGCAACTACTCCTAAAGGAGTAGGACAGCAGAAATGACTGGACTTTTATGTCTCCATCCTTTTCTAACACTGAAAATAAAATTGTATTTTGCTAACTTTACATAATAAATTGACTCTTTTCATATGTCAAATTATTATAATCTTTTAGCATATAAGTCAAATCAAACAGATTTACATTTTTTAAATAAATTTTATGAAGTATAATATATATGCCAAAAGAATAAAAATCTTAAGTTCAATGAATTATCACAAAGTGAACACATAACCACTCCTGAAGCTTTGCTGCTACTCGTTCAAATCACTACACAATCATAGGCAATCCCTATCATAACTTCTAAGCCCATAATTCTGTTTTTCCTGGTGCTGAACTTTATATCAACAGAATATACTATATTTAATTTTATGTCTGGTTTATTTTATTTTTTGTTCCTGCATTGATTCGCTTAGGATTATGGCCTCCAACTGCATCTATGTTGCTGCAAAAGAGAAGATTTCTCTCTTCTTTATGACTGCATAATGTTCCATGGTATGTATGTACCACATTTTCTTGATCTAATCTTCCACTGATGGGCACCTGGATTGATTCCATGTCTTTGCTACTGTGAATAGCACAATAATGAACAAACAAGTACATATGTCTCTTTGGTAGAATGATTCATTTTCCTTTGGGCATATACCCAGTAATGGGATTGCTGGGTCAAATGGTAGTTCAGTTTTAAGTTCTTTAAGAAATCTCCAGACTATTTTCCATAGTGGCTGAAATAATTTACATTCCCACTAACCAGTGTCTAAGCATTCCCTTTTCTCTGCAGTCTCAACAGAAACTGCTGGCTTTTTATTTATTTTTATTTTTTTTGACCTTTTAAAAATAGCCATTCTGACTGGTGTGATATCTCATTTGCATTTCTCTGATCAGTGATGTTGACCATTTTTTCATGTTTGTTGGGTGCTTGTATGTCTTCTTTTGAGAAGTGTCTGTTCACGTCCTTTGCCCATTTTTTAATGGGGTTATTTGTCTTTTGCCTGTGGACTTAAGTTCTCTATAGATTCCGGATATTAGGCCTCTGTCAGACGCACAGTTTGAGAATATCTTCTCCCATTTTGTAGGTTGTCTGTTTACTCTGCTAATGGTTTCTTTTGCTGTGAAGAGCTCTTTAGTTTGATTAGGTTCTACTTGTCAATTTTTGTTTCTGTTGCAATTGCTTTTGGGGACTTAGCCAAAAATTATTTATCAAGGCCAATGTCAAAAAGAGTTATTTCCTTGGTTGTCTTTCAGGATTTGTATCGTTTGAGGTCTTACATTTCAATCTTTGATCCATTTTGAGTTGATTTTGTATATGTTGAAATGTAGGGGTCTGGCTTCAATCTTTGGCATATGGCTAGCCAGTTATCCAGCATCATTTATTGAATAGGGAGTCCTTTCCTCATTGCTTGTTTTTGTCAGCCTTGTGAAAGATCAGATGGTTGTAAGTGTGTGGCTTTATGTTCAAGTTTTCTACTCGGTTCTACTGGTTTACATGTCCATTTTCCTACCAGTACCATGCTGTTTTGGTTACTGTAGCTTTATAGTACAGTTTGAAGTCAGGTAGTGTGATGCCTCCAGGTTTGTTCTTTTTGCTTAGGATTGCTTTGGTTACTCGGGCTCTTTTTTAGTTATATATGAATTTTAGGGTAGTTTTCTTTTTCTAATTCTGGGATGAATGACACTGGTAGTTTGATAGGAATAGCACTAATTCTGTACATTGCTTTGGCCAGTATGAACATTTTTACAATATTGATTTTTCCGATCCATGAGCATGGAATGTTTATGTTCTTACTGATTTTTTAGACTTATAAATACAGTTCAGTCTATCATTTTTCTTTTATTAATACTACTACTCAAATTCCATTTTAAAAATCTTTGTTTATTCATGAATATGAAGATATTTGCCTCTGTTATATTCTAGAATATTATTGTACTTCCACATTTAGATCTAAAATTGATCTGAAACAGATCTTTGTTTATGATGATGTGAGGTAGGGCTCAATATTCATTTTTTGCAATTGTACACCCAATTGGCCCAGAACAATTTATTAAGAAAAATTGCTCTCTGTAGTTCCACCTTTGCCATAGATTAAGTACCCATACATGTATAGGTCTGTCTGTGGAATTCCTATTTGCTGCATTAGTCTATTTCCCTATCTTTGCAACAACACTTAATTATTGTACCTTCATAAGTGATGAGATCTGATAGAGAAGTCCTCCAGCTTTGTTCTTCTAAAATTTGGATAGAAAAGTCCTCCAGCTCTGTTCTTGTAAAGCTTTTCTTTTGGAAATTGACATGGAGACTCTAAAATTTATAAGAAAATGACCCTTCACATTTTTGTGTAAATTTTAGAATCACCATGTCAATTTCCAAAAGAAAAACACCTGCTAAAATTTTGTTTGGGATCACATTAAATCTACAGATCAATTTGGGCACAATAGACATCTGCATAACATTGAGTTTTTCAAACAATTGTCATAATTTGGTCTGAGATATATTTAAATTTTATTTAATTTCTCACAATAAGATTTTATAGTTTTCTGTGTAAAGATCTTGCATATAAGTCATTAGATTTATTCCTTAGGTTATTAATGTTCTGACAGTAACATAAATTATATTACTTTTAAATTATCAGTTTAAACTGTTCCTGGTATACAGAATTACTCTGGATTAATTTTTTTATATTGATGTTATTTGCAGCAACTGATTACCTACATACATATTATATTATATTATATTATATATCTGCCTTATTACAGTGGCTGGAAATTCCAATACAATGTTGAATAAAAGTGGTGACAGTGAGCACCCTTAACCCATTCCCAATCTTAGAGGGAAAGCTTTCTATATTTCACCATAATGTTTGCAGTAAAGTTTTCATGTGTCTTTGTACATTTTACCACATAAATGATTTGCTTCCATTCCTAGTTCACCAGAGGTTTTATCATAAATACATGTTAAATTTTATCTATACTTTTTTCTGCATCTTTCAAGAAGATTACAGATCATTACTTCTCTATTTTCTTATTCAAATTTTGTAAATTTTAGCTAACCTTATATTCTTTGAATGAACCCAAAAAATCTATTATTTTCTTTCTAAATTGCTGGAATCGTCTTCATGGAAAAGATAATACTAAAATTTTCCTTACCTGTAACATCCTTTTCATATTTTTATATCAAGGTTATGCTGGCCTCATAAATCTCAACATAATTATTTCTGCTTCCAGAAAGTTTGCAAAAGATTGATGTTATTTATTTCTTAAATGCTTATCTCTTAAATATTTGGGAAAATTCACCAGTAAAGTGATCAGGGCCTGGAGAATTTGTTTTGTTTTGTTTTTATTTGTTCATCTGTATGTATGCTTCTGTATTTTGAGGCAACAAGGTTTCAATTAAAAATTCTAGTTATTTGACATAAGATTATTTCAATGTTCATGTGTCAATTCTGGTAAGTTTTGTTTTGCTAGAAATTTGCCATAGTTCATCTACTTTTTCACATTTACTGTCATACAGTTGCTTATCATATGTTCTTACTAACTTTTAAACTCTATATGATCTGTCATGACATCCCTTTTCGTTCTTGGCATGGATTATTTCAGTAATCTTTGTTTCTAAGTCTCTGTGGGGATTTACCTATTTTATTACTTTTAAAAACAACCAACTTTGTTGAGTTTTGGTGGCTTTATGGATCATTTCTATCACATGTTTCCTATTTCATCAATTCATGCTCTTATCTCATGTTCCTTTCCTTTATCATGTCTTTATTTTCTTTATCCTTTCTTTGGGATCAGTCTGCTGTTCTTTTTCTAACTTCTCAAGGGGATTCTTACACTATTGATTTTCAGACTTTTAGAAAATCACTTCTAATAAATGCATTTAGAGCTACAAGTGTCCCTCCTTAGCTGAATCACATGCATTTTGATGTGTCATCGTTCAGTAATTTTAAGTATGAAAATTTTCAGTATGAAAATTATACTAGGGTTTTTTGCCCAGGCACGGTGACTCATGCCTGTAAACCCAGCACTTTGGGAGGCCAAGGCGGGCGGATCATGAGGTCAAGAGATCGAGACCATCCTGGCTAACAGAGAGAAACCCCACCTCTACTAAAAATACAAAAAATTAGCCAGGTGTAGTGGCACACGCCTGTAGTCCCAGCTACTCAGGAGGCTGAGGCAGGAGAATTGCTTGAACCCGAGAGGCAGAGGTTGCAGTGAGCCGAGATTATATCACTGCACTCCAGACTGGGTGACAGAGTGAGATTCTGTCTAAAAATAAATAAATAAAATAAAATAAAATTATATATATATATGTGTGTGTGTATATGTATAAAAAACGGTTTTTCTTATTATTTTTATGGAATCACCAAAAGTTACTTTTGTGTTTATTTGTTCTTGGAAACAATGTATATGCCTCAATTATAACGTATTATGTTCTCAAATATCAAATGAGACAAAATTGTTCATTGTGCTATTCAAATGTTTTATATTCTTGCTGGGTTTTTTTGGGTCCCCTGGTACTACCAGTTACCAAGAAAATTGGGTTAAAAACATCGCACTATGTTTTGTCCTCTTTTGTTTGGTCAATTTTACATTATTTCAACACTGTGTTATAAATTATACATAAATTAAGAACTATTATGCCTTCCTTTTACTTTCAACTTTTCTAAATATTTTTATTTAAGGTTTATCTTTTCTAAGCAGCAAATGGCTGTTTTGTTTTCATATCCAATTCAAAAATTCTTTGCTTTTAACTGGAATATTTAGTCTCTCACATTTAGTATAATTGGAATTTTTGTTTGTTTGTTTTTTGAGATAGAGTCTCTGTCACCCAGGCTGGAGTTCCGCGATGCAATCTCAGTTCACTGCAGCCTCTGCCTCCTGGGTTCAAGTGATTCTCGTGCCTTAGCCTCTCAAGTAGCTGGGACTACAAGCACATGCCACCATGCCTGGTTAATTTTTTATATGTTTAGTGGAGATGGGATTTCTGTATGTTGGCCAGGATGGTATCAAACCCCTGACCTCAAGTGATCTGCCCGCCTCAGCCTTCCAAAGTGCTAAGATTACAGGCATGAGTCACCGTGCCCGGCCAACTTTCGGACTTTTTAACACTGATTTACCCCTCTTTCTGACTTATGTGCTATTAGGGCCATGTATTTAAATTTTGTGTATATGCAAGCCACTATTATTACTGTGGCTTTATATGATAGTCATTTAGAATCATCTCTATAATTTCATTACATTCCATCCAGTATCTGGGATCATTTTTCTTCTACTTCAATGGCACTTATTGTAATTAGTATTTCCTTTATTGAAAGCCTACTACTGTCAAATTCTCTCAGTTGTTTTTCTAAAAATGCTCTTATTTTGCTTACATTTTTAAGAATATTTAATTATGTAGAATTTTAGATGGATGATTATTGTCTTTAAGCTATTTGAAAACATGTATTCTGGATTCCATTTCCTCAGTTAAAAAATTAGTTGTCATTCTTCATGCTCTTCCTTTAAAGGAAATATGCCCTTTTTCCTCTATCTGCTTTGAAATTTTTGTCTTCATGTTTTGACTTTCAGCAGTTTTACTATAATATTTCCGAGTTTCTTTGTACTTATGCCCCTTGGTGCTCACAGAACTTCTTTAATCTGTGGCTTAATGTCTTTGTCACTTTTGAAAATTTCTTATTCATTATCACTTCAAATAATGTTCTACATTTGTCTTCACTCTTCTCTTTTTAGGATACCGATTACACATGTGGGTTAGACAATTTCCACATCTTCCTTGTATTTATTTCTGTCCTTTTTTGGTCATCATTTTGTCTTTCTTTACTTTATCTTAGATGTTTCCTTCTGATCTCTCTTCCATTTCATATTTCCCCCTTCAGCTGTGTCTAATCTGCTGTTAATTCTATCAAAGGAATTCTTAATTTACTCAATGTATTTTTCAGTTCTAGAATTTCCATTTGATTGAGTATCCAGTCCTGTGCTAATATTCTCTCCCTTACATTTTAATTCCTTGAACATACAATAATTATTTTAAAGTTTGTGTCTAAAACACTCCATTATCCTACATGTATGTTTCTAATGGATTTTTTTTCATATCTTATCTTCTTCTAAGCTTTTTTTTAGTTTGTGCCAGATATTGTATATGATATCTAGAGGAAATACTTTAAGGCTCTGTATGATGTTATCTCACTCAATAAAGTACTTACTTTTTATATTGCCATCTAACTACATTATGAGCATTTCACCAAAATCTAATAAAAGATTGTGATGATTCAAAGGTAAGCTAATTATCGCGAGTAAGCTTTAGAACCTCAGGGGCCAGACTAAATCCTTAAGTATGTACCAAGGCTCCTCTTCCTTGGCACACCTGGAAATCTAATTTTGTTCCTCCATAATGACTGACACAAGGACTGCTCAGTGTCTCAGGAAGTTTCCAGGATTTCTAACTGTCTCAAGGTTAAAATTACACAAAATGCCAGTCTTGTATCCCTTGACATTGTACCTCTCCTAAATCTTTGACAAATTCTCACGGTTTTGATAGTTCTCTCAAGTTTTAGGCAAATAAAATTCCTAATTTTTCTCAGGGGAAGTAACAGTCCAAAAGAATTCATTTCACCACTGAAAAAGAATAAGTCCTCAAAACACATTTCCTAGTATCTCAACAAAGTGCCCTATCTGTGTAACCGTATCTACTAAAAACTGAAACCAGTTCTGAGGTGGTAAAAAGTAAATATAGGTCTATACAGTGGATACACAATGCTGATACATAATAGGTAGATAATGGTGACATCACATACAATATAATCCAGGGGTTCTCAACACCCTGTTAGGAACCAGGCCGCAGAGCAGGAGGTGAGTAGCAGGTGAGGGAACACAGCTTCATCTGTCTTTACAGCCATTCCCCATCACTCACATAACTGCCTGAGCTCCACCTCCTGTCAGATCAGCGGCAACATTAGATTATCATAGGAGTGCAAACCCTATTGTAAACTGCACATGTGAGGGATCTACGTTGCATGCCCCTATGAGAATCTAATGCTTGATGGTCTGAGGTGGAGCTGAAGTAGTAATGCTAGGGCTGGGGAGTGGCTGTAAATATAGATTAATGTTAGCAGAGAGGTTTGACTGCACAGGGACCACAATAAATCAATTGCTTGCAGACTCATATCAAAACCCTATCAGTGAGTGAGTGGCAAATGATAATAAAGCTGCATCTGGTAGCAGGCTTTATAGTGGCAAGTGAGGTGATGTACTTCAATTGTACAGTTGCATCTGGTAGCAGGCTTGAAGGCAGAATCTAATACTTATTTTACTCCATGCGGGCACTGCGCACCCCCCCCCATTATTTTATTTACCATTTCTGTCCACACCTCTTTCCCACACTGCACACTTGTCTCAGTTAACAGTTTTAGTAAGTCCACAAACAAACCTCAGACAAACTGAGTAAAAAACAAACGTCAATGGAGAGCTTCTTTGAAAAGAGGGAATGATGAGACAGCAGAAGACTCTCAGACTGCCTACAAAAAGAAAGCTGCATTTCAAAGAAAATACTAAGAATCCTACTTAAATTATAGGTTCATTACAACAGGTGATTCACATTCTCCAAGTCCACTTTGTATAATACATGGCAACCAGCCATCCAATGAAACCATGAAACCTTCAAAACTGCTTCACCACAAGGAGACCAAGCACTCTGCATTAAAAAAATAAGCCTTTGGAGTTTTTCAAAAGGAAAAAAAAAAAAAAGTGAACACAAAGAGCCAAAGCAATTATTGAAAGCCATCATTCATCAAATGGTCTGTACTGAGAGCATCATTCTTAGTAGCTAACAGCATTGCTAAACCTTAGAAGCCCTTTACTATTGATGAAGAGTTGATCCTGCCTACTGCTAAAGACATTTGTAGTCTTTTAGAAGAGGCTACAGTTCAAAAGGTAGCACGTGTTCCTCTTTCAGCTAGCACCATAACTAGATGAACTGACGAAACAGCAGAGGATACTGAAGCACAATTGTTAGAGAGAATTAATGAGTCACCTCGGTAAGCAATCCAGGTTGATGAGTCGACCGATGTTGACAATAAAACAACAACGTTTGTTTTTGTGCAATATATTTTTCAGGAGGATGTGCATGAGGATAAGTTATGTGCACATTTCTCTCTCTCCCTCTCTTTTTTTTTTTTTTTCTTTGAGACAGGGTCTCACTCTGTCACCCAGGCTGGAGGACAGTGGCACAATCTCAGCTCACCACAGCCTCCATCTCACAGGTTCAAGCAATCCTCCCACCTCAGTCTCTCAAGTAGCTGGGACTACAGGCATGTGCCATCATGCCTGACTAACTTTTGTATTTTTAGTAGAGATGGTGTTTCACCATGTTAGCCAGGCTCGTCTCAAACTCCTAAACTCAAGCAATCCACCCACCTCTGCCAAACAAAGTGCCGGCATCACAGGCATGAGCCACCACGCCCAGACTATTATGTACACTTTTGTTGACAACCAACACAACAGCTGCAGAAGTATTCAAATCTTTGAATGATTACATATCAGGAAAATTGAATTGGTCATTTTGTGTCAATATATGTACAAGTAAAGTGGCTGCCATGACTGGACAGCTTTCTGGTTTTACTGCTTGGGTCAAAGAGGTTGCTTCTGAATGTCAGTCTACTCACTGTGTCGTCAATAAAGAAATGCTGGCTAGGCGAAAAATGTCACCTGAACTTAACAATGTTTTGCAAGATGTGATGAAAATTATCAACCACATCAAAGTATGCACCCTCAACTCACATCTGTTCACACAGCTCTGTGAGGAGATGGGTACACAGCACACATGTCTTCTCTCTTTTTTTTCTTTTCTTTCTTTTTTTTTTTTTCTTTTTGAGATGGAATCTCACTCTGTCACCCAGGCTGGAGTGCAGTGGCACGATCTCGGCTCACTGCAACCTCCGCCTCCCGGGTTCAAGTAATTCTTCTGCCTCAGTCTCCTGAGTACCTGGGACTAAAGGCATGCACCACCATGCCCAGCTAATTTTTGCATTTTTTAGTACAGACAGGGTTTCGCCATATTGGCTACGCTTGTCTCGAACTCCTGACCCCACGATCCGCCCACCTCGGCCTCCCAAAGTGTTGGGATTACAGGAACGAGCCACCGCACCCAGCCGCATGTCTTCTCTTATACACAGAAGTGAGATGGCTTTCTAAAGGTGGGTCACTGGTCAAGAGTTTTTGACTTACAAGGGCTACTGCAGAGATTTCTTTTAGAAAAACTGGCAGCACATTTCAGTGACACAGAATGGGTCGCAAAACTTGCTTACTTGTGTGACATATTCAACCTGCTCAAGAAACTCATTCTGTCACTTCAGGAGAGAATAACAACTGCATTCAAGCTGGCAGGTAAAGTGGCTGCATTCAATGCCAAACTGGGATTATGGGGCGACAAGGAAACACTGGAATTTCTGACATGTTTCAAACATTAGAAGAGATTCTTTCTCCCAGCACCTTCTTTCTACCAGCTGGTGCATGAACAACTATTACAGCTTACAAAAGAATTTCAGCATTACTTCCCAACTACAAAAGGCCCCCATACTGGGAAGGAATGGATTCGCGGCCCATTTGCGAGTAAGCCAGGTGAATCGACTTTGTCCATGCTAGAAGAGGATCAACTGCAGGAGATCGCAAATGACAGTAGCCTTAAAAGTATGTTTGAGACAACTTCAAATCACTATACATTGTGAATTAAAGTCAAGGCAGAATATCCTGAGATTGCCACAAAAGCACCAAAAAGCCTGCTTCTATTTCCAGCATCCTGTCTTTGTGAAGCAGAGTTTTTCTGCAGTGACAGCAACCATAACGAGATTACAGAGTAGACTGAACATAGGCAAAACACTTTAGGTGTCACCGTCTCCCATCACCCCCAGAATGGGACCATCTAGTTGCAGGAAAACAAGCCCTTACTCTACATTATGGTGAGTTGAATAATTGTTTCATTATATATTATAATGTAATAACAATAGAAATAAAGGGCACAATAAATATAATGCACGTCATTCATTAACAAACCATCTCCTCTCCCTGTGTCCGTGGAAAAATTGTCTCCACAAAACCAGTCCCTGATGCCAAAAAGGTTGGGGACCGATGATATAATCCATATATAATAGCAAACTTGACAAATAAGCTAAAAAAAGGTCAAAACTTAAAGAATACTACAAACTTTAAGGATAATGAAAAAATCAATTAGTGCACACTGATAACTTTGTGTGCTTAAGAAATTTAAGACACATTAAAATATTAAAGCATCATACATCTACAACATATTTTTAATGAGGTATTTAAAATAATTTACAAATTGTTTTAGTAAATTGTTTTACAATATAAATATCCACTGCCATTTGTGCACATACCAAAATTGCCAAGGCTGATAAATATATTCATCTAGGCAAAACTTTCACTACGTAAAGTTTTCAGGTAGAAAAGCGTGGAAAATTTGAGAAAATTTCATTCAAGTAGTGAGCAACAACTAAATCTCTCATTTTGACTTTACACAAATAACATCCAATTCTGCTCTCTTATCCATTCACTTTTATTAAGATTCTTCTTACCTGAGCATTGCTATATCCATTATTATTACTATGAACTACACTGCCTCCTTCACACAGAAGTTATTCTTCCCTTTTGGTATGATATAGCATTTAAAATATATTTTTAGGGCCAGGCATGGTTGCTCACACCTATAATCCCGGCACTCTGGGAGGTCAAGGCGAGTGGATCACCTGAGGTGAGGAGTTCAAGACCAGGCTGACCAACATGGTGAAACCCCATCTGTACTAAAAATACAAAATTAGCCAGGCATGGTGGTGCGTGCATGTAATCCCAGCTACTCAGGAGGCTGAGGCAGGAGAATCACTTGAACTTGGCAGGTGGAGGTGGCAGTGAGCTGAGATCACGCCACTGCACTCCAGCCTGGGCAACAAGAGTAAAAACTCCGTCCCAAATAAATAAATAAAATAAAGTAAAATACATGTTTAAAATGTGAAACAGACTGATAGTACCTTAATCACTATACCACAATTCCACTTGCTAACATAGCAAAATGTCAGAGAAAAATGTACAAATATTAAATGTAAGGAAGTAAGATGCTATTTATGAGTTACACAAAACAAAAATGAACATAAAAATATAAAGAATAAAACTGCATTTTATTAGACAAAAATATAAGAATTAACGAAATTACCAAAAGAAAAAAAGGTGTTATAATTCTATATTTTTTTAAAAAGTAGAAATTAGGATATATGTATGAAAGTGAAGGGGGTAGAAGAAATCGTGATTTGGTGGAAACCTTTGTATTTTCTTAGATCACATAAAGTAACTTCATGCTGTAAGTTTAAAAGAATGTATAGTGCCTTAAAAGAAAAAAAAAGTCATTTCCCAGATTTTACAAAGAAAAATTAGGATAACAAAAATTTTATTTTAAAACTTCTATACCCAAAAAATCAATAAATGAAAAATTAATAATATTTCAGTCACAAACAGAATATTATGGATATTAATTGGCAATTCACTAAACAGGAAACAATAGTAAGTGAACACATAAAAAGATGTTTACAATAGTAATCAGGAAAATGCACATTAAAATACTATTCACTCCCGTCACCTTGGCAAAAGTAAAAATCCTCAAAATTTTCAAATGTTGGTGAGAACATGAAGAATCAGGGACACATACCCTGTTGGTGGAAGTATATATACATTACCACAGTGTCTTGAAAAGCACTTCGGCAGCATGTGATAAAGTTGAGGATATAAATACTCTCAGATACAACAATCTCACTTTTAACTATGCACCCTAGAGCAACTCTTAAATATGTACATGAAAAGACCAGTATAAGAAGTGCAGTGCAGCATTGTTTATAACAACAAAAGGTGAAAATTTACCTAAATGCCATAAGCTCTGTAGTTCACAGGAAGTTAGATGATGAAACTAAATAAATGCTTTTTAAAAAATACAGATGACAATAAAACGTGAGTGCAAAGAAGAGCAAATCCCTGAACAGATGATATTGAAGTCATACTGGTAAACAAAATTACTCATCTGAAATTAAGACAGTATCAGCATTTATAATGAATGCATATAAAGTATTTCTATGTCAGAAACCATTTATTTTAAAGTCAATCATTCATAATAATAATGGCAACATAGAAAATGTGTTATCTTGTGTACTCACCAAGTCTTAGTGTTAACTTCATATTTATAAAGATCATCAACCAATCCATATTTGTTGCCTGGCAATGCTTTATACCCTCCATGAACATAAATGGACTTTGTTATTTCATCATACACACTGGTATGGCCATATCCACCTTGTACAATAGCTCCTTTAGTTTCTGGAACAAGCCAAGTGTTTGATGCTGTAACAGAAAGAAAATGCATTGTAAATTTCAAGTAGTATTTTTAAATATAACTAATATATCACCAGAAATACCAACAAGTTAATTCTAATGACATATTTTTATGAGTAAATATCACAGAGTTAATATTAATTTAATCAAGAAACACTTATTAAATATATGCCAGGTTAGGTGCTGGGGTTGAAGTTGAGTAACACTGGTCTTTCCATAGATGAAGTTAAACTCTGAAATACTAAAAAGAACATTTTGTGTGTTTGCAAGAGAAAAAAGAAAACTTTATTCTTATACTACATAAGTAGCTCTGAAAAAAAATTTTAACAAATATTTTATGAGAGCCTACCATGTGAGTTAGTCACTGATATTACAAGGATAAAATGATAAGATCCCTACCCTTAGTAATCTAAAATTAAATTAATTGAACACATTTTTAGTACTGTGCTGATCCTTTATTTGTTGGATATAAGCCCCACTTTCCTTTTTATAAAGTCCTTTGTATTGCGGAGGATGAAAATCTAAACAATAAAATTTCCAAGACTCTCTTGACAATTGTGTTACTATTAGGTTCCATCAATGGGAGTACTAGTATGAGATTAAAGGGCAAGAGGAAAGATTCTGCTTTTGCCTCTAGCAGCAGGAACAGGAAGGCAATTACAGTAGGTAATGGCAGTGCTGGCTTAATAGGTATTCTCTGTTCAGTAGCAAAACTGGTACGTATAGTTGCTCACTGGCAAATGTGATCATAGGCTCCAGCCTAGGTATGTAGCACTTCTAGATTTCTGGGTGATCCCTTCCCTTTGGTATCTCTAGTCCTTCTAACACTTTTGTAACTAATTTCCGATATTAAAATCCCACTCTGATTGCTGTATCTACAAGAGATTCATTTCCCAATATAGTTTCACTAATAAAAACACCAATCATATGCAAGGGATGCTCTTAAGAAACGCATATGAAAAATGCACAATTTCTTGGCCTTAGAAAATTTACTCTAAAAACCAGCTATATAAAAATATGTTATTTGTTTTTAATTATGCATATAGATCATATATCCATACTTCCTCTAAAGCCACCTAAAATGTGGCTTCCTAGTCAGCTCATTGAAAATACCAAAATCAACTAATAGAAAATGATAATGCTTAAAAATTCTTTGCATTTACAAAATTCTAAGGCAGTAAAGAAAATGATTCTACAATGGTCATAAAAAATAGAAATATCAAAAAAAAGTCATCCAAGCCACTGGTACTTTATCTGTTAAGAAACTTTGTGGTACTCATATGTAACTAATGGGCATTACATTTTGGAGTTAATTTCCAAAAAATGATGTAAAAGACAAGTTATCAGAAATAATTTGATTAATATGCTTTAACCACTTATTATGACTATATATATGAATTTGAACTAAAAGATTTTCATATTTTTATTCATTTTCTTTTAATAAAGATGAACTGGATCCTTACAAAAAAATATTAAGAGGTATAAAATGTAAAAAAGTTACCCTTTCCCCCAACCCACTACCTAGAGGTACTTTCCACAATTTGTTATGTACAGACTATTTTCAAACTACAGTTCTGAATATTTTAGTATACATAAACCACATGTATATGATGTAGATAGACTATGTTTATGTATATGTGTGTGTGTGTATATATATTCGACCCCTAAAAAGTACTATGTTGCAACTACTGTTTCACTTAACAAGACATTTGGGGCATCATTCTGTGTCCCATTTATTACTTTTTTAACAGCTAAATTCCATTGTGTTGATAATATGTAATTTATTTAAATAACTCTACATTGTTACTCATTTGGGTTTCAATTTGCCCTTAGAAACAATGGTGCAATAAACAACCCTGGAATCAACAGCAGCATCATTCTCTAATAGAGCACAGTTCTCAGTAACTATCTCATTATCTCATTTAATAATAACCTTTGGAGGGTTATATTATTGCTATCTCTTCTTTACAACTTAGGAAATTCAAAGCTAGAAAAACTTAGTAACACATCAAAAGTTTAAAAGTTAATAAGTGGAACAAGATAGTGTAGACTGATTTTTCCCTGCTCCTCCCCACAGAACCTTAGAAATTGTATAAGAGACAACCAAAGAAAAAATCTAAAAAGTGTAAAGAGGAAGGCAGACTGGCTAGGGGCTGGAGGATGTGTGTCGCATGACACTCACTCACCCAACAGAAAAAGGTTACTCAGGCCCAGCATTTCTCAAACCACATCCTTACAATAAAAGGTTACTTGGGTAGGCTTATTCCTTACCCAAATTGAACAAGAGTCCCATGGACAACACCAGATGACCCAAACAGCACTAGCAAGAGGGACCCGCCAAATACTACTTATAGTAAGTACGCAGGGAAAGCACTCCCCTTCCCCACAAGGCCTAAGACTGGAAAGGGAGATCTCACCACGAGAGCTAAATGCAAAACCCAAACTAGGTGACTACCTGCTAAGATAAAAGATTTAAAATAGGACCCAGAAACTCCCATTATAAAACCCAAAATGTCAAGATACAATCAAAAATTCCTTGTCATACCAACAACAAGAAAAATCACAACTTGAATGAGAAAAGACAATCAGGTAATACTGAGATGAATGGATCAGATGTTAAAATTATCTAAAAAGAATTTTAAAGTAGCTATGATAAAAATACTCCAACAAGTAATTATAAATTTATATTTTCAACTTTTGAGTTCTAGGGTACAAGTGCAGGTTTGTTACATAGATAAATCTATGTCACGGGAGTTTGTTGTATAGATTATTTCATCACCCAAGTATTAAGCCTAGTACCCATTAGTTATTTTTCGTGATCCTCTCCCTCCTTCCATGATTCACCTCCAACAGGCCCCAGTGCGTGTTTTTCACCTCTATGCGTCCATGTGTTCTCATCATTTAGCTCCCACTTATAAGTGAGAACATGCAGTATTTGGTTTTCTGTTCCTGTGTCAATCTGTGAAGAATAATAGCCTGCAGCTCCAACCATGTCCCTGCAAAAGACATGATCTCATTGTTTTTCATGGCTGCATAATATTCCATTGTGTATATGTACTACATTTTCTTTATTCCGTCTATCACTGATGGGCATTTAGGTTGATTCTTTGCTATTGTTAATAGTGCTGCAATGAACATATGTGTGCATGTGTCTTTATAATGGAATAATTTATTAATATATTTCTTTGGATATATACCTAGTAATGGGATTGCTGAGTTAAATGGTATTTCCGTCTTTAGGTTTTTAAGAAATACCACAGTGTCTTCCACAATGGTTGAACTAACTTACACTCCCACCAACAGTGTATAAGTATTCCTTTTTCTCTGCAACCTCACTACTATTACAAATTATCTTGAAACAAACAAAAATATCTCAGTTAAAAAAAAAAAAAGTTAAAAAAACAACTACAATAACAAATAAGAACTAACTGCATAGGCTCAATACCAGAGTGGAAATGACAAAGGAAAGAATTGTTAAACCTGAGGATGGAACAATAAAATTTATCGAGAGAGGGAGTGGGACAAGGGGTGAAAAAGTAACTATTGGGTACTAGGCTCAACACCTGTGTGACAGGATCAATCATAGTCCAAACCTCAGCATCATGCAATACAGCAACAAACCTGCATTTATATTCACCCCCCTGAATTTAAAATAAAAGTAAAAATTATAAAATTAAACAAAAAATTAAACATAAAAATAAATTAAATAAATAAAATTTATCCAATATGAAAAATAGAGAAAACAGACGGGGGGGGAAAAAGTGAACAGAGTCTCAGAGACCCTTACCACAATAACAAATGATCCCACATTTGTAGCACCATAAACCCAGAAGTAGAAGAAAAAGAAATGGGGCTTACAGAGTTTTTAAAGAAATGATGGCCAAATACTTCCAAATTTCGTAAGACATAAACCTACAGATTCAAGAAACTAAGTAAATCTTAAATAGGTTAAACCCAAAGAAATCCATGCCAAGATACCTCATAATTAAACTTCTAAAAACCAAAGACAAGGAAAAAAATATTGAAAGTAGCCAGAGTGAAATGACAAATTACCTAGGAAAACAATAATTTTAATAATACTGGACTTCTCATGTGAAACCATGGAGGCCCAAAAGAAGTAACACAACTGCTCTCAAATGCTGGAGAGAAAAAGATCTGTAAAGTATGAATTCTACCTCCAGTGAAACTATCCTTCAGAAATTAAGAAGGAAAAAAATTCTTAAATTTAAAAAAACTAAAAGAATTTGCCATTAGCAGTCTCTCCTTAAATAATGGTTAAAGGAATTTCTTCAAACAGAAAGATAAAGGAAGGAAGCCTGCAGCATCAGAAAAGAAGTCAGAATTATAAATAGAGCAGAAATATGAGTACAAACGACAGATTATCCTTCTCATGGATGTTTATTAATAATATATGATGGAAAAAAATTATAACACCATCTGATACTCAAGATAATGATATTTAAAAGTGAGAAAAGTAAAGGTAAAGTGATATAAATGAAAGCAAGGTTTCTACATCTCACCTAAGGTGGTAAATCATTGATGCCAGTAGACTGTGATAAGTCAAATATGTGTATTTTAATACCCAGACCAACCACTAAGAAAATTATACAAAAGATACTACCAAAATTATACAAAGAGATACTATAAAGAACACTATACAAGTGCATCAAAATGGAATCCTAAAAATTATTCACATAACTCACAGGAAGCAAGTAAAGAGAAAAAGAGGCACGAGAAAATGAAACAAACAGAAAACAAGTAATAAAATAGCAGACGAGGTTACTAACATACCAAAATTACCTTAATTGTAAATGATCCATTTATAAAACATTCTTGGGATTACAAAATTATAAAAATGGAGAACAAACTGGTGGTTCTGAGGAGCCAGGGTAGAAAGGAGGTAGGTGTGGTTAAAGGGGCAATGAGAAGGATCTTTGGGGTGAAGAACTACTCTATTTCTTAACTGTGATGGCAGATACATGAAACAACATGTGTGATAAAACTGCACAGAATGAAATATGCACACACACACACAAATGAATACAAATAAAACTGGGAATATCTGAGTAAAATCATAGAATTATATCCATGTCAGTATCTAGACTTAAAATGTTACACATTTGTGCAAGATGTTACCATGAGAGAAAACTGTGTAAAGGGTATACAGAATCACTCTCTTATTATTTCTTACAATTATATACCTGTAACTACATTTATCTCAAAACAAAAAGTTTATTTTAAAAATATAATATTCACCCTACTAGTAATCAGCATAATTCATTATGAAATAAAGTATTTCACTTAACTACTTGACAAACATTTTTTTAAAAACTTTTGGAATTGTAAGAGCCAAGATACGGGTCTAACACCAAAATGTGCATTCTTAAGTACTACCTCAATGTTTCTCTAGGTTTAGTCAGTAGCAGTTCAGGCAAGGAATTCATAAGTGGTATAGTAGTTTCAGATGAAAAATTAAGGTCACAGTTGTGTTCCCATACAGGAGACAAATTTTAAAAGTAAGATTAATTTGATTCACATTATCATATTCCTCTTCTGTTTTGCATTTGGAAATGTGTATATACTGTAAGGAACCAGCTGGTCTCAATAAACACGCAAGGTAACAAAATATAGATCACCTCAGAAAAAGTATTTTCTTATCCTCTGTTGTTATTTGAATATGCATGAATTTTTTTTCAGTTTGGTAGTGTGCTTTATCATATTCTCAATTTATAAAAAAATAAATCACTGGTTCAGAAGTAGGTCATTAACGAGAAAAGACAGTGGTGAAAACGGATGCATGAATACATGAACTCAGGATAATACTGCAAAAGTAAAAAGCAAAAATGACTCAAATATACCAAGAGTTCTTCATTAGTCCATGATGGAGTAATCTGGAAAGCATTTCCTGCCACAAACAACTCAAAAACCAGGAAAAAAAATAAAAATAAAAAATGCTTTACGGATACTGGATACCAAGTAGCATAAGACTGTTATCCTGTGACAGCATAGGACTACGACTCTAAAAGAAACAGAAACAACGTAGGCTCTATGATTGCCAGAGCATACTGCTTGTAGGCAATACCCTGGCCATGACACAAGATGGGGGAAGTAAAGAGAAATAAATAAACTTTTTAGTGTGAAATAAATATTTCTCTTCTTTAAAGAGAAATAAATAAATATTTTACTTCGGCTTGTTATCCAACATCTGTGAAGCATTTTTCATATATTTTTTCTGGTTTTTGAGTTGTTTATGGCAGGAAATCCTTTCCAAATTACTCCATCATGGCCTAATGAAGAACTCTTGGTATATGTGAGTCATTTTTACTTTTTACTTTTACAGTAGTTTTTGCTTTTATAGTATTTTAAGTGAAATACTATATTTCATAATGAATTACCCTGAGTACTTGTAAGGTGAACAGAAACTCAGTGAGATCCCAAATAGAGTGGTGATCTCACTAACTTGAGAAAACAAAGATTAGAGTTTAAAGAAATCATGTACCCTAGAACTTAAAGTATAATCATAAAAAAAAGAAAGAAATCAAATCAGCTCACACACAGAGAAAACTCAGAGATCTGCAGAAAAGTCCCAAATGTCTTTAGCTGAGTACTGATCTGTAAGTGCAAAGGGGGAAAAATTACTTAAGGCTATGGAAAGGACCAAGAAAAAGCTGGTAAACAACTCTTGAGTCTTACACAGCGCTGGGAACAGTTTGCGCTCCAAGCAACAATAGAAAAATGACCTCATACTACAGGACGCATTCGGTAGAGTCATGAGAAGGGCTGTAGTACCAAAATAAATCAGCAATAAACTGAAAGTTGCTCTGGATCCACTCTAACAAGACTAAGGAGCAAACTCCCAGAATGTTCAAACTGGTAAAAGGCAACTTAACTGCGTGTCAGTACAAAGTCCAACACTTCTTAAAAGAACACCATAAAACCTAATAGCCAACAAGTTTAAAATATGCATGTCTAAAATGTATGAAAAAAATTAACAAGTATAGAAGGCAAAGAAAATATAATTCATAACAAAAAGAATATCATTCAATAGAAAGGACCCAGAAATAAAACAAAAGATAGAAGTCGTAGAACAGAATGTTTTAAAAAATGATTAGAAATATACTCAAATATGTTTAATAATGTTGCAGAAAACATGAATATGATGAAGAGTAATAGAAAATTTTTTAGAAACTAAAATAGAATGCCTATAAATGAAATAGAATGCCTATAAATGAATGCCTCAAATGAAAAATACATTTAACAGAATTAGCACAAGATTAGAGAGTACAGAAGAATAGTGAACTTATATAGAAATAGAAACTATCCAAAATGAAGCGCATAAACAAAAGGATTTAAAACCTGTATAACAATATCAAGTAGCCTAATCTAGAGTGATAAGAGTTTGAGATAAGTGATGGTGATGTGGTGGACAGAAATATTATTTGAAAAAATAGTTTCCAAAATTTAACAAAATCTGTAATTCCACAAAACCGAGAAACTCAAAGAAATACACACAAGATTGGGGGGGGGGGGGGGCAGGTGGGAAATATAACTCACACCAAGAATTTCATGAAGTGATGAAGACAAAAAAGCAAAAGAACAAAGATAAAAATGACAGCTGACTTTTCATCGGAAACCACTTGCAAGTCAGAGGACAGTGGAGTCATATTTTTAAGCTAGTAAAATGTCGGGGCAGTGGGGGCATGGGAAGGAAATGGCAACAGATAATTCTATATTAAAAACAAAGGAAAACTATCAAAACAGAATTCTGCACTCAGCATATTTTTTTTCAGAAATGAAAGTGAAACAAAAATTTTCAGACTAAAAGAAAAAAAAAAAAATCAGAGACTTGCCCTACAAGAGATGACAACAAAATTCCTTGAACTGAATGAAAATTATACCTGCTATTGCCAAGAGACACATGAAAAAATGCTCATGCTCACTGGTCATCAGAGAAATGCAAATCAAAACCACAATGAGATACCATCTCATGCCAGTTAGAGTGGCGATCATTAAAAAGTCAGGAAACAACAGATGCTGGAGAGGATGTGGAGAAATAGGAACGCTTTTACACTGTTGGTGGGATTGTAAATTAGTTCAACCATTATGGAAGACAGTGTGGTGATTCCTCAAGGATCTAGAACTAGAAATACCATTTGACCCAGCAATCCCATTACTGGGTATATAACCAAAGGATTATAAATCATGCTACTATAAAGACACATGCACACGTATGTTTATTGTGGCACTATTCAACATAGCAAAGACTTGGAACCAACACAAATGTCCATCAATGATCGACTAGATTAAGAAAATGTGGCACATATACACCATGGAATGCTAGGCAGCCATAAAAAAGGATGGGTTCATGTCCTTTGCAGGGACATGGATGAAGCAGGAAACCATCATTCTCAATAAACTATCACAAGGACAGAAAACCAAATACCGCATGATTTCACTCATAGGTGGGAGTTAAACAACGAGAACACATGGACACAGGATGGGGAACATCACACACCAGCCTGTTGGGGGGTGAGGGGCTGGAGGAGGGATAGCATTAGGAGAAATACCGAATGTAAATGATGAGTTGATGGGTGCAGCAAACCAGCGTGGCTCATGTATACCTATGTAACAAGCCTGTACGTTGTGCACATGTACCCTAGAATTTAATGTATAATTAAAGAAAAGAAAATTATACCTGCTATTATACAGAATTTGGATTTATACAGATGAATAAAGAGAATAGGAAAAAGTTAATATTTGGATAAATATAAATCATCTCTCATTTTTCTCTCTCTAAAATGATAATTTACTGTTAAAAACAAACATTATAACAATTTTGTTGTTTATAACATATATAGATATGATATTAGCTCAAGAGAAATAATTTTTAAAATAAGGTATACTATTTTAAGGTTCTGACACTATATATGAAGAGATTAAGGTAGAATCTGATAAGCTAAAGATGTATATTGTAAATAATACAGCAACCATTTGAAAAAAAGATGTAGTTAATAATAGTCCTACAGATTCAGGAATCTGAGCAAACCACAAACAAGGTATTTTTTTAAAAATCCACACCAAGCATATAACAATTAAACTGTTGAAAAATAAAAATGAAGAAATCATCTTGGAAGTTGCTACAGAAAAATAACAAATTATATAAGGGAACAACAATTTAAATGACTATGGTTTTATCATAAGAAATCAGAAAGGCCAGAAAGAAGTGGCCCAACATTTCTGAAGTGCTAATAACTACAACTCAGAATTCTATATGCAACAGAAACATCCTACATGTATAAGTGTGACATAAAGGCATTCTCAGATACAGAAAAACTAAGATAATCTATACAGTCAGTGTAGCTGCTCTAAAAGAAATGCTAAATGAGGCTCTTCAGATAGAAGGGATATGAAGCAGAAGGCAACTTGGAATGAGGAAATAACAATAGAAATGGTAAATTTCTGGGTAAATGAAATTCACTGCTCTTCCCTTTTTGAGTTCTTTAAAGTATGCCTGATGGTTGAAAGCAAAAATATTAACATGGCCTTATGGGATTTTCAATGTTTGTAGAAGAAATATATAAGAAATGGTAGCATATGAAAGGAAAAGGTAAAGGTACCTGTAATGTGGTAAGGTTTCTGCATTCCAAACCACGTGACAAAATATTGATTCTTAGTACACTCTAAAAACTATTACTTTTTAATTTATGGAGCAATCACTTAAAAATTACAAAGAGATAATAGTAAATATCACATTAAGACCACCCAAATGTCCATCACTGACAGGCTGGATTAAGAAAATGTGGCACATATACATTATGGAATACTATGCAGCCATGAAAAAGGATGAGTTCATGTCCTTTGTAGGGACATGGATGAAGCTGGAAACCATCATTCCAAACGATTGCAAGAACAGAAAAGCAAACACCATATGTTCTCACTCACAGGTGGGAACTGAACGATGAGAACACTTGGACACAGGAAGAGGAACATCACACACTGGGGCCTGTTGTCGGGTGGGGGGAAGGGGGAGGGGGAGGGATAGCATTAGGAGATATACCTAATGTAAACGACAAGTTAATGGGTGCAGCACACCAACATGGCACATGTATACATATGTAACAAACCTGCACATTGTGCACATGTACCCTAGAATTTAAAGTATAATAAAAAAGAAAAAAAAAGAAAATTTTTCAATAAAGATATTTAATATGAAAAAACGATTAAAATGGAATACTAAAAAATGTTCAAATACTCCAAACGAATACAGGAAAAAGGAAACAAGAATAAAAATCAGGAAACACAAAGAACTGAATAATAAAATAGTAGACCTAAGTTTAAATATATCAACAATTACATTCAAGAAGTTAATAATGGAGAAAAAATGAAATCGTAAGAGTAAAAAGAAACTAATAGAATAATTAGAGGGCAAAAATCCAAACAGCATGATTAAACCCAAGCATATTGATAATTACATTAAATATAAATTGTCTAAAGCTGTCAATTAGAAGGCAACATCTGTCACATTGAAAAAAAATAGGTAAAGTCCTATCAGCTATCAAAGAGACTAAAATATATGAAAGTATAAAACTATTAAAAGTAAGGACACAATTCAAAATATTCTAATACTGTAATGGTGGTGTGTGAATCACTATTATCCGTAGTATAAAGGTTAATAGACAAAAGTGTTAAAAATAATAGCTACAATAATTTGCTAAGGAATATACAATAAAATATATAAATCATGACATCAAAAACATAAAATGTGAGGGGCAGAGTTGGCATAAAAGTGTAGAGTTATTTTATGTGATCTAAGTTAAGATGTTATCAGCTTAAAAGAGCGTTACAACTATAAGACTGAAGCACTAATCAAAAGTTTTAGAATCATTAATCAAAAACCCCCCAACAAAAAAAGCCCACGAAAAAATGAGCTTTGCTAATGAATTCTACCAAATATCTAAAGAAGAATTGACAACAATCCTTTTCAAACTTTTCCACAAAATAGAAGAGGAGGGAACACTTCCAGACTCATTTCTCAAGGCCAGCATTACCCTAATACCAAAGCCAGACAATGACACTATAAGAAAAGAAAAATGAAGGCCAATATTCCTGATAAATATGGAAGGAAAAATCTTCAACAAAATACTAGCAAATAAAAATCAAGATCACAGTAAAAGAATCATTCACTGTGATAAAATGGGATTTATCCCAAGGAAGCAATGATGGGTTAACATGCAAAAAATCAAATAATGTGATACACCACATTAACAGAATGAAGGACAAAAATTCTATGATCATCTCAATAGATGCAGAAAAAGCATTTGACAGAATTCAACACCTTTTCATGATAAAAGCTCTCAGCAAATTAGGTATCAAAGGAATGTACTTCAACATAATAAAGACCATATGTGACAAGTCCACATCCAACACTACAGTGGTGAAAAGTTGAAGGCTTTTCCTCTAATATTAAGAAAAAGACAAGGATGCTCATTCCCACCACTTCTATTCAACATAGTACAAGAAGCCCTAGCCAGAGAAATTAGACAAAAGAAAGAAATGAAAGACATCCAAATTGGAAAGAAGTGTTGCCTCTGTTTGCAGATCACATGATGTTATATGTAGAAAACCCTAAAGGCTCCACCAAAAAACTGTAAAAAAAAAAATAAACAAATTCAGTAAAGTTGCAGGATATGAATAAACATACAAAAATCAGTAGCATTTCTATATGCTAACAATGAACTATCTGAAAAAGAAACCAAAAAACGATCCCACTTACAACATTAAAAACTAAAATAAAATACTTAAAAATAAGTAAGGATTATATCTCCAAGATATTTTTTACCAATAAGACTATATATTCTTTACTTGATTATGTCTATATTTTTAAATTTAGAAATATAGTAATTTCAACCATAAGATAAATTTTAAAGTTGACCCAATCTAGGCCGGGTGCAGTGGCTCATTCCTGTAATCCCAGCACTTTGGGAGGTCAAGACAGGAGGATCACTTGAGGCCAGGAGTTCAAGAGCAGCCTAGTCAACATAGTGAAACCTGTCTCTACTAAAAATACAAAAAAAAAAAAAAAATAGCCAGGCATGGTGGTGCACATCTGTAGTCCCAGCTTCTCAGGAGGCTGAGGCACAAGAATCGCTTGACTACAGGAGGCATAGGTTGCAATGAGCCAAGATCGTGCCACTACACTCCAGCCTGGAATGACAGAGCAAGACTCCATCTCAAAAAAAAAAAAAGTTGGGCCAATCTAGTTTTATACTTTTAAGAATCCTAAGAGGCTCAAAAGTAAATTAAATGCTGAAGAAGAGTACATTTTATACTTTATCACGTACCAAGAAATGACCAGATCATGGGCTTATTTCCTAGCTTGCCTTTCCATAAGCATTCAGTTAGACAGTTAAGACACGAGGGGGCTATTATTTACGGTGAACCTGACATAGAGTGTGTTTTTTCTCTAAGAAGTCATGGTAGATGTCTTCAAAAGATTCCCTTCAACAGCTTACATGGCAAACACCAATCTCTATTACTGCTCTAGCTTTGAAGTTTCACTTGTTTACATTTGTTGGCAGAGTACAACTACTTTTTTGAAAACTTTTATACTTATAGATGCCATAATAAAAGAAACTCATTGTTGTTAGTACTTTTGAACCCTGCCTCTGGTTGTAATAACAGAGTAGCTGTGTATTAAAATACAACCATTTCAAAATTCCACAATGACCAAGCTATTCTCTGATTCTAATAAACAACTAACAAAAAAATCAATTTTTAAAAATTTGTGGCTAACCCCAAATTGTTGGTATTATCTAAATTCAGCAGAAATGAAATAAATGTGATAAAACTGAACTGTATTTGTTCTTTGTATCTTCCTTTAATGGTTTTTTTTTTTTTAATCACTAGATTAGTTCATTATTCTTGCTAACACAGAAAAATATACTCTGGTCTACTGAACACGCCATGCAAACATTAGTCTGAATTCCCTCCCTGATGATGCCCTCTCAGCAATTAAGCACAAATCTGATTCAGAGGAAATTAAGTAATTAACTGTTCACCTGTCTACAGAGATGACTTCTAGATGTCTCTTTGCTTTAATGTAGAAAGAATAGAAGCATTCTGAATAGAAGCATTCAAACATTTTTTTCTCATGTTCTAGTCCTGTTAATTCTTGAAAATAGTTTACTGAAAAAGCAAACAAACAAGTTTACATTTTCCCACTAATGCCAGTATAGCTAAATTTCCACAATGTCTCATAATTACTACCACTTCAGCTTGCTAAGAAGTCTCCACAACTCTGCTGCTATTCATGTACCTAATCCCAACCCTACTACATTATCTACACAGACATCAGGATATTTTTATAAAAAGCAGACATAATCAAGTTTCAGTCACACTTAACTATTGAAACTGTTTTTTTGTTTGTTTGTTTTTGTTTTTTTTTTTTTTGAGATGGAGTTTCGCTCTGTCGCAAGGCTGAAGTGAAGTGGTGCAATCTCAGCTCACTGCAACCCCCACCGCCCAGGTTCAAGCTATTCTCCTGCCTCAGCTTCCTAAATAGCTGGGACTACAGGCACGCGCCACTACGCCCAGCTAATTTTTGTATTTTTAGTAGAGACGGGGTTTCACCATGTTGGCCAGGATGGTCTCGAGCTCTTGATCTCATGATCCACCCGTCTTGGCCTCCCAAAGTGCTGGGATTACAGGAGCCACCACACCTGACCGAAACATTTTCTTTTACTGTTCATTAAAAAAACTGAAAATCATTGAAATAAATAAATAAATGTAACCAATGAAGTGAAAGATCTACACAATGAAAACTATAAAACACTGATGAAACAAATTGAAAAAGACACAAATAAATGCAAAGATCTCACATTCACAGGGTGGAAAAATTAATATTGTTATAATGTCCATAATACCCAAAGTGATCTACAGATTAAGAGCAATCCCTACCACACTCTCAATGACATTCTTCACAAAAATTTTTTTTTAAATCCTAAAATCAGTATGAAACCACAAAAAGCCCCAAAGAGCTAAGGCAACCTTAAGCAAAAAGAACAAATCCAGAGGCCTCCCATTAGTTGATTTCAAAATCTACTATAAAACTGTAGTAATGAAAACAACATTGTACAGGTATGGTACTAACACAAGACCAGTGGAACAGGACAGGAGGCCTGAAAATAGATTCACACATTTATAGTCAATTAACTTTTGATGAAAATGCCTAAACACACAACAGGAAAAGGAAAGTCTCTTCAATTAATGATTCTAGGAAAATTGCGGAGAGGGCGGCCTGTAGTCCCAGCTACATGGGAGGCTGAGGCAGGAGAATGGCGTGAACCCGGGGGGCGGAGCTTGCAGTGAGTGGAGATGGCACCACTGCACTGCAGCCTGGGCGACAGAGCGAGACTCCGTCTCAAAAAAAAAAAAAAGAAAAGAGAAAAGAAAAAAAATAGTGGAAAAGTTAAACGACATTCATTGGGTAAAGATTTATTGGATATAATGCCAAAAGCACAGGTAACAAAAGCAAAAGTAGACAAATATTACATCAAACTAAAAAGCTTCTGCATAGCAAGGAGACAATCAACAAACTGAAGAGATAACCTATGAAATGGGAAGATACACTTGCAAATCATGTATCTGTTAAAGGGTTAATATTCAAAATATATAAGGAACTCAACTTAACAGCAAGAAAACAAATAACCAAATTAAAACATGGGCAAAGGACATGAGTGGACATTTCTCAAAAGAAGATATACAAATGCCCAACAGGTATATGAAAAAATGTTCAACGTTACTCACCATAAGAAAAATGCAAATTAAAACCAAAATGATATATCATTTCACATCTGTCAGAATCGTTATTATCAAAAAGACAAAAGAGAACAAGTGTCGGCAGGAATGTGGAGAAAAGGTAATCCTTGTATCCTGTTGGTGGGAATGTAACTAAATACACCCATTATGGAAAACAATATGAAGCTTCTTCAAAAAATTAAAAGTAGAAACTACCATATGGCCCAGCAATTTCACTATTGGGTATATATCTAAAGAATATGAAATCAGCATGTCAAAAAGATATCTGCATTTCCATGTTCATTATAACATTAGTCTTAATAGCCAAGATATGGAATCAACCTAAGGGCCCATCAACCTAAGTGTCCATCCAATGGAATGAATAGATGAAGAACATGTGGCATATTGATGATGCTTGAATAACATGGGTTTGAACTTCATGAGTCCACTTATGTGTGGGCTCACTTATATGTAGATTCTTTCAACCAAATGCAAATAGAAAATACAATATTTGCAAGATACAAAACTTGTGTTTAGGGGGAGCCAACTTTTCCTATACAGAGAGGGCCAATTTTTCCTACATGTGGGTTCCCCAGGTCGACTGCACTGACTTTGGTATGGGGTCCTGGAACCAATCCCCCATATGTACTGAGGGACAACTGTACATACACAGTGTAATCTTATTTGACCTTAAAAAGGGAGAAAACCCTGTCATTTGTGCCAAGATGAAGCGGGTATCTCTACATCTATTAAAGAAAATACACACACAGTTAAAATCATTCTCAAAAAGTCTTGGAACAGATAGTTTCCCTGATCGAATTCTATCAACCGTTTAAAACAGAAATAATATCAATTCTACATGAACTCTTAAAAAAGATGAAACATGCTTCAAATCATTTAAGATTACAAAACTATATAAAGATATTACAAGAAAAATACATACTCTAGTATCTCTTATGAATATAGACATAGAAGTCTTTAAGATATTAGCAAATGAAATTCAGCAATATATGAAAAGGATAACACATTATGACCAAGTAAGCTTTATCCAAGAATGCAATGGCAGTTTAACATGTAAAAGTCAATCAATATCATTCACCATATTAAAATATCAGAAAAATAAAAAACAAAAGTTTTTCTCAACAGATATGAAAAAAAAACTATTTTGAGGAAATTCAACACTGTTCATAAAAAAAAGTAAACAAACTAGAAATAAAAGTAAATTTCCTCAACCTGGTAAGAGTCATGTTAAACACATTGGTAAGACTGCCTATTTCCCTACTAAAATAAGGGAAAAGGCAGGAATATCTGCTGTCACTACTTCTACTCAGTAGTGTACTAATGATCCTAATAATACAAGACAATTAGTAAAAGGCATATACATTGAAAAAGAAAGAGTAAAACAATGTTTATTACCACACCACATGAGCATCTATATAGAAAATAAGTTGTTGACCAGTGGGCTACAGGGATTAATAAGTGTGTTTAGCAAGGTGGCATGATACCAAACACATATTTGAAAATGAATTTTTTCCATAGACTAGCAATTGACTATTGTAAATTTAAAATTTTAAAATACCATTCAGTAATATTAAAAATATGAAATATTTAGGAATCTAGCAAACTATGTACAACACCAATACATTGAAAAATATAAAATACTACTGAAACAAAAGAGACCTAAATAAATAAGTGATATACCATGTCTATGCATTAGAAGACTCAATATTGTTAATACTCAATTTTCCCCTCTCTAGATCCAATGCAATTTCAATTAAAATCCTTGCAGCCTTCTTTCAAAAATTGACAAGTTGATTCTAAATTTTGTATTGCAATATGAAGGACCTAGAATCGCTCAAAACTTTTTAAAATGGACAAAAAGATGGAAGACTTACACTGTCAGATTTAGAGAGCTATAATAATCAATAGAGTGTGATACTAGAATAACCATAATACACATCACGGACCAGAATACAGTCCAGAAATTTGCTCACACATATATGACCAATTGATTTTTCAACACAGATACTAAGGTAATTCAATGGAAAAAGCTGGAACAATTGGATATTTATTTATTCATTCATTCATTCATTTAGGCACAGGGTTTTGCCTGTCTCTAAATGACAGGTTGGAGTGCAGTGGCACAATCATAGCTCACTGTAGCCTTGAACTCCTGGGCTCCAGCAATCTTCCCACCTCAGGTTTCTGAGCAATTGGGATTATAGGTGAGGGCCACTGGACCCAGCCTATTTTTATAAAAATCTCAGCCCTTACTTCACACGATATATGAAAATTCACTCAAATGGATCACAAATATCTGAGGACAAGGGCCAAAATTATAAAACATCTACTAGAAAACACATGAGAAAAATCTTTGTGACCTTGAGCTTGGCAAAGGTCTTTTAGATACAATACAAAAAGTACAGACATTTTTAAAAATAATAAGTTATAATTCATCAAAATTTACAACCTCTGATTTATAAAGAAGATGAAAAGTTATCCTAAAGAGTTACTGGCCTTAATTAGTATATAGAAATAAAGACTGAGCTAGAAAAGTTTACTCAAAGAAATAATAACTGAGAACTTTCCAAACTTGTAGAAAGATATACATATCCAGATACAAGAAGGTTATAAAACACCAACAGATACCTCAAATAAGACTACTTCAAGGTATATAATATTCAGACTCTCAAAGGTCAAGGGTAAGGAACAGATCCAAAAGCAGCAGAGAAAAGAGGCAAATAACGTAAAAAGAATCCATGACATATCTGGCAACAGACTTCTCAGTAGGAAACTTACAGGCCAAAAGAGTGGGATGACATTTTCAAAGTGCTGAAGGAAAGAAAATATCCAACTTAGAATGTTATATATATCCAGCAAAATTATCCTTCAAACATAAAGGAGAAATATTTTCTCAGAAAAATAAAAACCAAGGAATTTCATCAACAACGTGTCTGTCTTACAAGAAATGTTAAGGGAGTTCTTCAATGTGAAAGAAGAGGATATTAACAAACAACAAGAAATCATCTGAAGGTATAAAACTCACTTGCAATAGTAAGTATACAAACATACATAGAATACTCTAATACTATAACTGAAATACATAAAACACTCATATCTGTAGTAGAAAAACTAAAAAACAAACCAATCGAAACTAAAAACTACCACAACTTTTTAAGGTAGACTGTATAAAAAGATATAAATATAGACAATAAAAAGTCAAAAGCCAAAGAGAATGTATAGAGTTTTTTTTAGTTTTTTATTTGCTTATTTCTTTTGTTTTTTCTTTTCCTTATAATCAAAATTAAGTTGTCATCAGTTTAAAATAACTGGTCATAAGATTTTATTTGTAAACCTCATGGTAACCACAAAACAAAACCCTAAAACAGATATACAAAAAATAAAAAGCAAGAAATTAAAATATACTACCAGAAAAAAAATCACTTTTATACAAAGGAAGACAGAAGGAAAAAAGAAAGACCAACAAAATGACCAGAAAACAAATAATAAAATGGCAGTAGTAAGTTCTTATGTATCAGTAATAATATTGAAGATACACAGACTACATTCTCCAAGCAAAAGACGTAGAAGAATGGATAAAAAATAAGACCCAACTACATGCTGCCTAGAAGAAACACTTCACCCATAAAGACACATAGACCAAAAATAAAGGGATGATGAAAAAAGATATTCCATGCCAGTGGGAACAAACAAACAAAAACAAAGCAAGAAGGAGTAGCTATACTTCTATCTCATAAATAGATTTCAAGAGAAAAAAACTGTAAAAAGAGACAAGGTTATTACATAACGATAAAGGAGTCTCTTCAGCAAGAGGCTATAACAATTGTAAATCTGTATGTACCCAATACTGGAGCACTAAAAATATAATGCAAATATTATTAGATCTAAAAAGAGAGACAGACCCCAAAACAATAATATCTTGGGACTTCAACAGCACATTATCAGGATTGGACAGATCATCCAGACAGAAAATAAACAAAGAAACATCAGATCAGACCTTAATCTGCACTACAGACCACATGGACATTTACAGACCATTTCATCTAATAGCTGCAGAATACACATTCTTCTCCTCAGCACATAGAATATCCTGCAAGACAGACCATTCATTAGGACACAAAACATGTCTCAAAAATTCAAAACAATTTAAATCATATCAAGTATCAAGTATCTCTTCTGATCACAACAGAATAAAACTAGAAATCAGTAGCAAGAAGAACTTTGAAAACTATAGAAACTCATGGAAACGCTTCTTAAAAAACCACTTCGGTCAATGAAGAAATTCAGAAGTAAATTTTAAAATTTCCAGAAACAAATGAAAATGGAAACAAACATACCAAAACCTAAAGAATACAGCAAAAGCAGTTCTAAGAGGGAATTTTACGGCAATAAATGCTTACATTAAAAAAATAGAAAAACTTCAAATAAACAACCTAATCATCCTAATCATACATCTTAAAGAACTCAAAGAGCAAGAGCAAACCAAAATTAGTAGAAGAAACAAAATAATAAAGATCAGAGCAGAAATTTAATCAATAATAAAAAAATACAAAGGTCAATAAAATGAAAAGTTTATTTTTGAAATGATAAATAATATAGACAAATCTTTTATCAGACAAAGAAAAAATAGAGAAGAACTAAATAAAGAAAATCAGAGATGAAAAAGGAGACATTACAAGGGATACCACAGAAAATCAAAGAATCGTGAGAGACTATTAGGAGACAAAGTGCCAATAAACTGTATAACAGAAGAAACAGATAAATTACTTGCAACATACCAAGATTAAATCATGGAGAAATTCAAAACCTGAGTAGGTCAATAACACATAGCAAGATGGAAGCACTGATGAAACGTCTCCCATCAAACAAAAACCTAGTACCTGAAGGTGTCAACAGAATGAAGAGCAAAAATCGTATGACCATTTCAATTCATGCCAAAATGCATTCAATAATTCAAAATCCCATCACTACAAAAACTAAAAAACTGGGTACAGAAGAAACATACTTCAACAGATTAAAAGCCATATACAACAAACCCACAGCTAGTATCGTAATAAATGGGGAAAAACTGAAAGCCTTTCCTCTAATATCTGGAATATGACAGGATCCTTTCGTCACTTTTATTCAACATAGTACTGGATGTCCTAGCTACAGCAATTAGACAAGAGAAAGAAATAAAGGACATCCTAATTAGAAAGGAGGAAATCGAGTTTTTCCTTGTTTCTAGATTATATGATCTTATATTTAGAAAACCTAAAGACTCCAAAAACTATTGGAACTGATAAACATATCCAGTAATGTTGCAGGGATACAAAATCAAGGACAAAAAAACAGTAGCATTTCTATATGGCAACAGTGAACAATCTAAAAAAGAAACCAAAAAAAAAGTAATCCTATTTAAAATAGCTACAATTAAAATAAAATGTCTGGGAATTAACCAAAGAAGTGAAAGATCTCTACAATTAAAATTATAAGACACTGATGAAAGAAATTGAAGAGAACACACAAAAAATGGAAATATCCCACGTTCACGGATTGGAAAAATATTGTTAAAATGTCCAAACTACCCAAAGGATCTATAGATTAAACATTAACAGCATGATTGCCTATCAAAATACTAACAACATTCTTCACAGAAATAAAATAATCCTAAAATTTATATGAAACCACAAAAGACCCAGAATAGCCAAAGCCATCCTGAGCAAAAAGAACAAAACAGGAGGCATCACATTACTGGACTTGAAATTATATTACAAAGCCATAGTAGTCAAAACAGCATTGTACTGGCATAAGAACAGAAATATAGACCAATGGAACAGAATAGAGACTCCAGAAATAAATTCACACATTTACAGTCAACTTGTTTTTTACAAGGGTGTCAAGAACATACATTGAGGAAAGGACAGTCTCTTCAATAAATGGTTCTGGGAAAACTGGATATCCGTACACAGAAGAATGAAGCTAGACCCCTATCTCTCACCATATACGAAAATAAAATCAAAATGGATTAAAGACTTACATCTAACACGTGAAACTATGAAAATACTAGAAGAAAACACTGGAGAAACACTCCAGGACATTGGTCTGGGCAGATTTCTTGAGTATAACCTCAAAGGCACAGGTAACCAAAGCAAAAAATGGGCAAATGCATTGCATCAAGCTAAAAAAGTCTTCTGCACAGCAAAGGAAACAATCAACACAGTGAAGAGACAACCCGCAGAATGAGAGAAAATATTTTCAAAGTACCCTCTGACAAGGGATTAATAACCAGAATATACAAAATTGTCAAACAACTGAAAAGGGGAAAAGGATCTTATTTTTAAATAGACAAAAGATCTGAATGGAACTTTTCTCAAAAGACAACATATGTTATTAGCCCGTTTTCACACTGCTATTAAGAACTGCCCAAGACTGAGTAATTTATAAAGGAAAGGGGTTTAATTGACGCACAGTTCAGCATGGCTGAGGAGGCCTCAGGGAACTTGCAATCATGGTGGAAGGTGAAGGGGAAGGAAGGCACCTTCTTCAAATGGTGGCAGGGAGAATAATGAACACAGGAGGAACTACGAAATACTTACAAAACCATCAGATCTCATGAGAACTCACTCATTATATATATAATGAGAACAGCATGCGGGAAGCTGCTCCCATGATGTAATTACCTCTACCTGGTCTCTCCCTTGATACGTGGGGATTGTGGAGAATATGGGGATTACAATTCAATTGAGATTTCGGTAGGGACACAAAGCCTAATCATATCAATATAAAAGTGGCAAACAGGTATAGGAAAAAATACTAATCATCAGATAAATACAAATCAAAATTATAATGAGATATCATCTCACTCCAGTTAAAATGGCTTTTATCCAAAAGACAGGCAATAATGCTGGTAAGGATGTGGAGAAAGGAGAATCCTCATACACTGCGGGTGATAATATAAATTAGTACAACCACTATGAAGAACAGTTTGGGGTTCCTAAAAAACTAAAAATAGAACTACCACATGATCCAGCAATACCACTGCTGGATATATATCCAAAAGAAAGAAAATCTGTATATCAAAGAGTTATCTGTATTCCCATGTTTATTGCAGCACTATTCACAATAGCAAAGCTATGAAAGCAACCTAAGCGTACATCAACAGATGAACGGATAAAGAAAATGCTGTACATATACACAATGGAACATTATTTAACCATAAAAAATTAATGAAATCCTGTCATCTGCAACCACACGGATGAAACTGAAGGGCACTGTTAAGTGAAATAAACCAGACACAGACAAATATCACACGTTCTCACTTATATGTGGAAGCTAAAAATAGTTGAATTTACGGATATAAAGAGTGGAATGATAGTTACTAGAAGCTGGGAAAGGTAGCAGAGAGCAGGGGACAAAGTGAGGCTGGTTAATGTGTACAAAAATACAGACAGAATGAATAAGAGCTAGTATTTGGTAGCAAAATAGGGTGACTACAGTTAACAATAATTTATTGTATATTTTTATTAGGTTGGTGCAAAAGCAGTAAATAACTAAAGAAGTAGAACTGAAATGTTCCTAACACAAAGAAATAATAACGGGTTGAAGTGATAGATATCCCAATTACCCTGATGTGATCATTACACATTGTATGCCTCTATCAAAACATCACATGTATCTCATAAACATATACAACTATTATGTGCCCATAATAATCAAAAATAAAAAATGTTGTAAAATAAGTACAAATTACAGGGAGTGCATATTTCTTCCAAACAAATAAAATGTCTAAAATATATAAAATAAAAGAATGGCTGCTTTTTAAGGCACTGATATGTCCATCAATGAAAGAATATTAAGCAGATACAGAAAAATGAGAATTTTCTGAATATGAATGCACATTAAAACTTTTTAATATAGTCAATGCAAATTTTCAAAGATATGTATTTTATAGTTCCTGAATAGTTTAAAAGCATATGGTTTAATAATTCACTTAGTAAAACTAAAAACATTTAGTAAGTAAAAAAAAAAATGTATACAATTTTAATTGGAGCCTTTGTCACACTGGCAAAACAGTTTGCTAAAATGATAGTCATGTGTTCCTTAACAACAAGGATACGTTCTGAGAAATGCACTGTTAAGCAATTTCATCACTATGTGAACATCACAGAGTATACTTCTACAAACCTAAATGGTATAGCCTACTACATACATAGGCTGTGTGGTATAGCCTATTGCTCCTGAACGAAAAACCCGTATAGCATGTTGTTGTACTGAATACTGTAGCTAATTAGAACACAATGGTATTCGTGTAGCTAAACATATAGAAAAGCTATAGTAAAAGCATGGTGCAAAAAATTAAAAATGGTATACCTGTATAGGACACTTACCATGAATGAAGCTTGCAGGACTAGAAGTTGCTCTGGATGAGTCAATGGGTAAGTGGTGAGTGAATGTGAAGGCCTAGGACATTACTGTATACTACTATAGAATTTATAATCACTGTATACTTAGTCAACACTAAATTTATTTTTAAAATATTTTTCTCCTTTCAATAATAAATTAACCTTAGCTTACTATAAATTTTTACTTATAAACTTTTTAATGTTTTAACTTTTTGATCCTTCTGTAATAACAGCCTAAAACACAAACATATTTTACAGCTATAAAAATTTTTTCCCTTATATCCTTATTATATAAGCTTTTTCCTATTTTTTAATTTTGTATTTTATATTTTTGAGTTTTTTGCTAAAAACAAAGACACACACACATTAGCATAGGCCTACACAAAGTCAGGATCATCAACATCACTGTCTTCCACCTCCACATCTTGTCCCACTGGGAGGTCTTCAGGGGCATTCATATGCATGGAGCTCTCATCTCCTATGATAATAATGCCTTCTTCTGGAATACTTCCTGCCTAAGGCTATTTTACAGGTTTTTTTTTCTTGTAAGTAGGAGGAGTACACTCTAAAGTAACAATAAAAAGCAAACACATAAATCACTAACGTAGTTATTATCAGCATCAAATATTATGTACTATAGATAATTGTATGTGCCATACTTCTGTATGACTGGCAGTGAAATAGGTTTCTTTACACCAACATCACCTCAAACACATGAGTAGTGCATTGCACTACCACATTTTGACAGCTACATCATCTCCAGGGATAGCAATTTTTCAGTTCCAGCATAATCTTATGAGACCTCCATCATATATTCAGTCTGTGATTAACTGAAATATTATGCATGGCATAACTGTATTTTACTCATTATATTGATACTGTTTTATTTTACTTAATTATTCCTAAAAAGGTCTGCACAAATGAAACTCTACCACAAATGCCAAGCCTAATTGCAACATACAACAAAATTTTGCTTTTTGTGATTCCTATGATTGAACTGTTTTTAAACTGGAGATTTCTCCTATTAAAAACTCCTATTTCCCATCACTTAATACATCTGTTCTATGGATCTATTTTCAGACACCAGTGTGCTAAAAATCAATGCCCAATCTACACTTAAAATTCACCACAGAATTTTTAAAAACATGTGATATTAAGAGCAGAGGAGAAACTCATAGTATCACTAAATTTAATTTAAAAACTACCTTTCTGAAAAAATCTAATGATTTTTAGATCAAAAGGAAAAAAAGTTAACATTAAATGACATTAATAATGGCTTCCCAACTATACCTCCAAAATTCTTAAAACATGAAAAATACTAAAGCAAAACATTAATATTATACTCACCTTGAGACTCACATTGAGATTCTTAGAAAGTTTATGAGGTATTGCTAACCGAAAGTGAAATAAATTTCCCTCAGGACCAACCCAGAAGAGCTTTATGGTCCAAGTTAGTAAAACCATCCACATAATTCCCCTCTGAGATTTGTAGATTCCCCAAAAGCCATAATTCTAAGTATAACAAAAAAGGACAAACTGACATTTCCTTTACTGCCACAGCAAATTCAAGGGAATTCTGAAAATCTTCACTTAAATATATATTCCACATAACCAAATATGAAAAAACATGTATCTACTTCTTCTATTTTTGCATTTTATTTGCAAATAATTTCAAAAGTGCAAGAATAGCCAAAGAACTCCCCATACACATATACCTGTCATTCAGATTCCCTAAGTGTCAACATTTTTCCCATTTATCATTAGTTCATTCTCCCTCTCTCTCTTCCTTCCTCTCCCTTTCTCCCTCTCCCTCCCTTCCCCTTCCCCTCTCCTCCCCCTTCCCCGCCCTTTGCCTCTCCCTCTCTCCCAGTTGTATACATCATTCTTATTGCCCCTAATACTTTGGTATGTATTTCTTAAGAACAGGCTGGGTGCGGTGGCTCCACTGCCTATAATCCCAGCACTTTGGGAGACCGAGGTGGGTGGATCTCAAGGTCAGGAGACCAAGACCATCCTAGTTAGCATGGTGAAACCCCATCTCTACTAAAAATTAAAAAAAAATAAACCGGGCGCGCTGGCGCGCGTCTGTAGTCCCAGCTACTCAGGAGACTGAGGCAGGAGAATCACTTGAACCCGGGAAGCGAAGGCTGCAGTGAGCCAAGATCACTCCAGCCTAGGCTACAGAGGAAGACTCTGTCTCTCCCCAAAAAAAAAAAAAAAAAAAAAGCACCCTTTCTATTATACATAACCATATTGCAGTTATCACCTTTAAGAAAGTTAACATTTGTACAATACTTTAATGTATCTATACATTTTAATTTTGTGAACTGAGTACATAATGTCCTTCATAGCGTTTTTTAATTTTTCATCCAGCACAGAATCCAGTCTGGAATCACCAGTTCTCATGCATTTGTTGTCACCATGTTGTGCACCAGTGGTCAACAACCAGTTGTCATGTCTTGTAAGCTTCCTTTAATCCGGAACAATTTTTCAACCCTTCTTTCTCTCCCAAAACATGGATATTTTTGAAGAATAAAGCCAACCGTCCCTCTTTTTAGATGGCATATTCTTTATCTGAAGTTTGTGATATTGCTTCACGATTAGCTTCAGGTTAGGCATTCCTAGTCACAATACTGTAAGGTGGGGGTTGGCAAGCTATGTCCTGTGGGGTCAAACCTACTCTGCCGCTCATTTTTTTAAAAAGAAAAAAAAAAAAAAAGAAAAAAAAGAAAAAAAAATTATTCCCACCAATAGTGTACAAGGACTCCCTGTTTTCCACATCCTCACCAATACCTGCTATCTTTTGTCTCTTTTATAGCCATTCTAACAGGTGTGAGGGGATAGGTCATAGATAATTGTAGTTTTAATATGCATTTCCCTGATGACTAGTAATATTGAGCATTTTTTTCATACACCTGTTGGCCATTTTTATCTTTTGCTTTATAAATTTTTTTATTTTTAATTTTTACGGTTACACAGATGTATATATTTATGGGTTCCATGAGATGTTTTGAAACAAACATACATTGCATAATAATCACATCAAACATTTATTCATTTCTTTGTTACAAACAATCCAATTCTACTGTATTATTTTAAAATGTACAATAAACTGTTGTTGACTAGTTACTGTTGTGCTATCAAATACTAGACTTTACTCATTCTATATATATTTTTTCACCCATTAATCATCCTCACATCCCCACCAACGACCCTTCCCAGCCTCTAGTAACCATCATTCTACTATCTCCATGAGTTTTTTATTTGTAGCTCCCACAAATAAGTGAGAACATGCAGTTTTCTTTCTGTGCCTGGCTTATTTCACTTAATGATTTCCAGTTCCATCCATGTTGCAAATGACAGGGTTGCATTCTTTTTTATGGCTGAATGGTACTCCATTGTATATATGTACCATTTTTTCTTTATCCATTCCTCTGTTGATGGACACTTACGTTGCTTCCAAATCTTGGCTATGATGAGTAGTACTGCAACAAACATGGGAGTGTAGGTATCTCTTCACTATAATGATCTTCTTTCTTTTGGGTATGTATCTAGCAGTGAGATTTCTGGGTCATTTAGTAACTCTATTTTTAGTTTTTTTGAGGAACCTCCAAACTGTTCTCCATCGTGGTTGTACTAATTTACGTTCCCACCAATAATGTATGAGGGCTCCCTTTTCTCCACAACCTTGCCAGCGTTTCTTATCATTTGTATGTCTTCTTTGAGAAATGTCTACTTAGATCCTTTGCCAATTTTTTAATCAGGTTGTTTTAAGTTGTTTATATATTTTGGATATTAACCTCTTATCAGATGTTTAATTTGTGAACATTTTCCCCCTTTCCATAAAACGCCTCTTTGTTCTGTTCACTCAGTTACTTATCTATGGCTTGCTGTCACCCTGTAATGGCAGAATTGAATAGATGAGACAGAAACTGCATAGTCTACCAAGTTCAAAATATTTACTATTTGAACTTTTACAGAACTGGTTTTCAGAACTCTACCACATGTAATGTCTCTTTCTGTAGGTATTATATGCAAAGGCACATAGTGTCCAATTCCCCTTAGTTTGTGATGTTAATTTTGATCACTCAGACAAGTTATTGACAGGTTTCTCTACTGTGTAGTTACGATTTTTCTCCTGCACCTTATCAGCAATCTATAGGGGAGACTTAAATGCCATGCACATCTCATTAAAAAACTTCATACCCACTCCCACAGAATTAACATCCATTGACGATTCTTTCCCATACCAACTTTTACTACGACTTTTGCAAAATGATTTTTCAACTCCAGCTATGACAGTCTGCACTCTATGTAGAGGCTTCCCTTCTCTGTATTTGTACCTGTCTGCTCTCAGTGTAAGTTTATGCATTCCTATATTTTCAATAGTTTTTAATGCACTTCATTCCTAAATTATTTTAATGCTCAAATTGTCCCATGTTTTACCAATGGGATCCCCTAGAAGGTGACTCCTGTGTTCTTTTGACATGACCCATCATTTTCTTGAGCCTTTCCTTAATTTGATATAACAAGATATACTCAGCTTATCTTTACTTTCCTTCTCTCACTCATAGAATAAGCAAGTCCTCCAAGGAGCCCTGCTTCCTTTTCATAGGAAATATTACAAACCAGATCTGGGAATATGAGTGTTCTGTGTACTCATGACTACTGGGGTGTCTTAGCTTCTGGGGCCTTTCAGAAGAATCTACAACTATGTATTAACCTATTTATTTATGCATCTACACATCTATGTATCTATTTATCTAAGTAACCATAAACTCATACTGATACCTCCTATTGCAATCCATCCAGGGCAGGATTCTTCCTTGACTTCCCCATTTCATATCTGCCAGTCTCATCTTCCACATGGAGAACTCTGGTTCCCAAAAACAATACATTTACTTATTTTTCAGTCTAAAAATATATCTAAAACAATTTCAGAATTGCTTCACCTACACCTTCAAAAAACAAACCTGAAAGATTTGTTTACAGTCCTTCCTCACATCTACACCTAGTCTGAGAGCATATAGTCAAATACTGTGTTCAAAAATCACTTGCATTAGTTCTGTTCACCCACTTTCAGAATGATTATCCTATTCATTTGAAACACAGTTGGGTTCATTTGTTTCAGCTTACATTGTTTTATTTTTTTCTTCCTTTTTTATTTAATTGTTCAATATGTAAATGATTAATATGCTTCTAAAAATCAATGCTTCTAAAAGTCAAGACTACTTTTTAAAAGAGTAAACACAGGTAAATATACTTTCATATAATATATTTACCATACCATTCTCTACCACCACTTGTAAATAACCAACATATTTGTTTTCTGGTTTATCTTTCCTGTGTTCATTTTTGCTCAAATAAGCATGCATAACTATATTTTACTTCCCTTACACAAAAAGTAGCACATGTATATATATTACTACTTCATAGTTAGTGTGTATATATATAGTTGTGTATATATAGTTATATGCATAGTTTTGTGTGTGTGTGTGTGTGTGTATAAAACCTTGCACTGGAGATAGTGCGCACCCTTGTTTTGCTCTTGAAGTCAATAGAAATGCTTTTTTCCATTATGAAGTATAAGATGCTAGCTTTGGGATTGAAACATATTTATTATGTTCATATAGTAGCCATCTATTCCCATTTTCTCAAGTGTTTTTATTAGAAATGTGATTTAATAACAATGGAAATAATCACATCATTTTTCTTCTTTGACCTACTAGTATAGTGAGTTTTATTAATATATTTCATAATAGTAATCCTTGGATGCCTGGTTATATATCCCACTTAATTAATGATCCTTATCTATTAATGTGTATTTTATTATTAAGTGGGATATATAACCAGGCATCCAAGGATGGTTATTATAAAATATATTAATAAAACTCCACACACATTAAGACAAGAATGTGTTGGAGTATTCATTTTATTTAGAATTTTGTGTTGATATTTGAGGGGGAAAGGTTTTATTTAATTTTTAATCATATAGATATGTAAATTTTCTATTTCTGTGTAGTGGGTTTAAGTGGTAATGTTATACTTCCCTTGTAAAACAAATTTGGAAGTTTTCCTTCCTTTTTTATTCTCTGAAACAACCTACACAGCATTGAGACTATCCTGCTATTAAGATTTTGCTAAATTTATTCTGTGGTATCATCTAGGCCTGGTGCTTTCTCCACTTTTTCTATGGAAAGTGTTTTATGTAAACTTTCTATATTTATTGGGTTCAATTTGGAAAATTGCTACTTTCTATGAAATAATTCATTTCTTCAACATTTTCAGATTTAACTGCATTGGTGTACAAGATAGTTTATTATTTTAATATCCTATCAATATTCATTCTCCCTTGTCATTTCTTCTTTTGTGCATTTGTGCTTGCTCTCTCATTTCTTGATTAAATGAACTGCTGGCTTGTCTTTTTTTTTTTCAAAAAAATTAATCTATTTTTCTGTTCTTACATCATTAATTTCAGCTCTTATTTTTATTTTCCTAGTTACGTAAAAAGGTACGCAAAAGTCTTTATTTGTTGTTTTAGCTATTTTTTTTCTAGCTTTTTGAATTGGGAATGTGGTGCATTTATTTTCATTCATATTAATATAGTTGTTTAATATTATAAATATACTTCTGATAACTGCTCTAAATGTATCCCATAAATTTTTATATGTGTTGCTTTTACCATCACTACTTTTCAGAAATTCTGTAATTTTTCCTTGTATTTCCCCATTCACCCAACAGAAAGATTTTATTTAATATTCAGGTGTTCATTTTCAATACTTCCATTCTTGGGAAACGACTAATTTTTTATATAGTCAGTCAATTTTTGTGGGTTTTCCATGTGCACTTGAAAAGATAACATTCTCTATAATCAGGCTGTATTGTTCGATATACATCCTTAACTTCAACTTTATTAGTTACATTGTTTAGATTTTTTAAGGTATTTTCTTATTTTTATCTTGTCATGTATTGACAATAATGATGGACCTGTTTTGTACTGAAGTGACACTGTTTCTCTTTACTGCCTGTGGTTTCTGTTTTCTATAGGTGGTTGCTGGGTTGTCTGGTATATAGGTAAATTCTTCTAATACATATGATATCAATTTGGTGAATTGTGGGTTTTAGTAATTATAAGGTATTCTTGTCTCGTATAATGTTTCGATATTCCCTACTGTCTTATTGTAATCATTCACCTATGAAATCCTTATCTGTTCATTTTCATCGTTTCTGAATCAATATGTTATAAATGTCTCCTAAATAATGCATAGATTTGGGTTTTGTTTTATGCAGCAAGTTGAAATGTTTTGTTTTAATAAGCAAGTTAATCCCATTCCCATGTACTGATATTATGGTGAATCTCAACTCTGTCACAGAATTTTATGTTACAATTACTGTGTGTATTATAACGCATTTTTCTGAGTTTTTTTTCCTATTTGATATTTGCTTTTATTTCTTTTGGTATGTAAGAACATTTCTATCTTTGTTACAGTGTTTTCCTTTGTGCATATACCTTGCATAGTGCCCTTAATTCTCATCTTTCTTACCTAATTTTATTATCTGTTCTGTCAGTTTTAATCCTCAGTATACCTAGAACAATAGTCATCAGCATTTATCATGGTTCAATGGCTCCTTTTAGTTGCTTTATCACATCATGTTATAAGGAATTTACACAATAAAAAAGTGTAAGTCAAAAACTACCTTTTGCAGATTCCAAAAAGAATTTAAATATAGCAAACCTCTTTGTATTAAAGAAGTGTTGGGGCATATAAACATAATAAAAAATGAAACCATATTGTTCACTCATTGAATCTTTGAATTTCAAAAAATTCATTTAGGATATCATTTCCGGAAGATCCATGGTCTGAGATTTAAGTAAATGATCAATTACACTATCACCAGAGTTTACAGTGTGCTGTCTCTTTGCATTGTTATTTGTCTCTCTGCATTCATCTTCTTCTTTGTCTAATAACTGTGAAAGATCTTTCAACTTTTTACTAGTATGGGCAGAAAATGAAAAATTCTAAATTCTCAACTGTGTTCAACAAAAAATAAAAGTGGGCTACAATGATGGTACTTTGTCTTCTTGTATGCCTTCTTTAAAGGAATTAAAATACTTTGGGCACTAAAATAATACAACTAAAGGATGACAGTTTTTTTCACTGTGGCATCATCTTTCTAAAAAGCTTGTTTTATTGTTAATTTTTAGCATAGTTGGAAATAACTGATAAGCAATGAAGTAGTTCCTAAAATGATAAATAGCAAAATGCTTCAGAACATAGAAAATAACAACATTTAAATTCTACAGTGTATCTTAGATTTTTAATTAAAAGAATGCAACAGACCCATCGGGTAATTACAGCCAGAACATTTTATTCTGATTTTTTTAACAAGTAAATGTTCTCTTTGTTCTTTGAAAGACTTCTAAGAAAAAATAAAATGTATAAAATAATAGTCTTCACAAATAGGTAGGTCTGCTCAGAAAACAAACTGAAAACTAAAATTGGGTCCAACAGACCTTGATGGGATATCAAGTGTTAAATGGCATCTTTTGATTCCTATCTATTACATATGCAGCTGTCAATGTTCTTATCTTTGATTTCCCCTTTCCTCTCCCTTCTCTCATTTTTAACTGCATTGTTTCTACTTGGACAGAACGTGTAACATTTACACACTTAGTTGTCTACCCATATTCCCACCGTTATTTTAGTCTTAGCTCTAAAATTAAGTATGTGAAATGTTTTCCAACAATCTTTTACCTGAAGTGTTCCCATTTATCTGTTCATTAGATGAAGCTCATTCTCCAGGACAGGGATTGGAAAATTACAGCCCATTAACTCCACCAATTGCTTTTGTAAATCAGGTTTTATTGGACATAGCCACACTCACCCTTTTATGCAATTTATACTGTTTGTATACAGTTTCAGTGGAAGAACTGAGTAGTGACAACAGAGTCAACAGAACTTAGCAGGGTACAAAGCCTAAATTACTTATTATCTGAATCCTTACCTAAAAACATCTGCACACTTCTACCCTAGTATATAAATTTCTCAGGTAAGGGCACACACATACAGTATTAACTGAGTTTTTCTATGTTCAAAATTATTTTTGATAGCCTTGACACCTGAGGTACAATTTGGCAAGACATAAAACCCTTGGTCTATACTTTCTTAAGTCTCTTGAAAATTTTGTTCCATGGTTGCTTTGATCTGTATGTTGTTTTTGAAAAATCTGATACTAGTCTAATCTCTTGCTTGTAAGATATTTCATCTTTCTGCTGGAAAATCCTAAGGATTCTTTTCTTCACCTCTTAAAATGCAATAGTTTATCAGGATATGTCTCAAAATGGCTACGGTGGATATATTTTACCAGGTACCAAACCGAAAAGCTCAAAAGCAAGGAAATGGGTAAATAAATTGTGGTAGAGTTATACAACGAATAAAATACTAAATATAAAGAAGTTAATTGCAGCAATATATAATGACATAGATGAATCTTGGTAATAATCGTAGTAAACAAAATCAAAGAAAGCCTGAGAAAATGGCATAAATACGACCTTTTTATAAAGGTCAAATACAAGCAAATTGGATGATATGCGCATGTATATGTGATAAAGCTACTTTTAAAAACAAATATACAATAAGAATTTCTGGATTTCAGAATAATGGAAAGTTGAAAACAAAAAATTCAACATTTTTTTTAAATGAACATGATTTTAAAGAGAAAACTTAAAGGAATACAGCAAATGGGCTTTTTAAAAAATAAATATCCTCCCATCAAATACACTTCAGGGGTATTTTGCTAGTAAGATACAATTACTTCTACGTTGATAGCATAATAACCAACAAAAGTTGAGTCTGAGTTAGCATAATTCAAAAAGAAATTTAAAAGAATATACAACAAAAAGATTTTCTTTAATAAACAGGAAGACATACATAAATAAGGGTGCTGCGTATTAAAAAATTAGAACAGCTACTCTTGAAAGATGATAAATATATCAATCTTTAGCATTAAGAGAAAATGCAACATTAAAGATGACCATGTGATATTAAAATTTAAAAATTCAAGAATAAGCATAGTAGAAATGGAGTGAAGGACCTAATTCCGTGCTATTCTGAAATGTTTATACTTCTGCCAACATTTTTCTCCACTTATAAAGTGTGAAATCCTCTCACAAGACACTTCTTCCTCTCAACTTCCAGAATAAGAACATATTAAGGATCATTTTGGTCAAAAGTTATATTTGAATCTCTAAAAAGTCAATAGTAGCTACTATATCAGCCAGGGTTCTGACAGGAAATAAACAATGTGCTCAAAATAATTATAAAGTATCTAATAAAAGGCTATTTATAAAGGTATGACCAGGGCAATATCCTGAGACCTACCACAACAGGAAGCCTTTACCACCCATTGGCCTTAAAAAAGCAAGAGGAGGGAGTGTTTCCAGAATTCCTAGAGAATAGCTATATGAAGACACCTGACAGTTCGGCCTTCAATAGAGCAACACAACTAACCCAAGGTTATCCAGCAGGGAGAAAGTTGGTGGAATAAAATACCTCAACTCCACTCATCTCCCACCATCAGATCTACCATCACTGGCTCAGCCTACCTGGAAGCCAGAAGGCATGGAAACAGGATGGAAAAAAATAAAAGGTGGATGTGGAGAGACAAATGGAGAACATCAAGCACAGCATATTATGAGTTACCACTAGAAGGAGAATAATAATTATGTATAGTACACAATTTAAATAAGTTGGTTAATATACTAAAAACAAAGTGTGAAACACAGATTCACACTTTTAAGGAAAGTATGCTGAAAACCCTATTTATTCATCCACAAATATTTATCAAGCATTTAATATATGGCCCTTTACTAGAAAGTATACACACAGGAGGTATGTTGCAGAATTCCTGCTCTAAAACTTCTTAGAAAAAGAACATAATTTTTTTTAGAAAAAAAAGAGAGTACCCATATAAAACAGCATATATGTAATTAATAAACAATGGAAATTTATTTCTAACAGTCCAGAAACTAGGAATTTCAAAATCAAGGTGCTGGCAGATTTGGTGTCTGCTGAGAGCTACGCTCTGCTTCAAGATGGTGTCTTGTTTGCTATGTCCTCCAGAGGGGAAGAATGCTGTGTCCTCACATGATGGAAGCATGGAAGGCAAAAGGGACCCAGCTAGCTCCCTCCAGCACTTTTTGTAAGGCACTAATCCATTCATGACAGCAGAGTCATCCTGACTTAATTACATCCCAAAAAGCCCCACCTCTTAATACTACCACACTGGGGATTAGGTTTCAACATGAATTTTGGAGGGGACATACTCAAACTGTAACATGTCATATTCATTTAAAAACAAAAGGACACAGGAGCTTAGAGGAAAATAAAACATCTTCCAGAAAATGAAAAATGCAGGAAATAAAGCTGTGGATTAACAAGTCTTTTCATCACTATACAATTATGAAGGCCACTTCCACTCTGTGACAAACAAAAGCATGTAGAACCTTTACTGCAAGCTGATTCCTTCATTATACATTTTCTGGATTTTTCCAATAATTTTGAACATAAATCTTGTTGTCACTGTCACACCTAAGCACTTGATAACCCGACATCACTTTTAGAAGCTGTACTCTAGGATGCTCTCACAAAAAAGTTCCCTTCCTTGGCCAGGCACAGTGGCTCATGCCTGTACTCCCAACACTTTGGGAGGTCGAAGCAGGCAGATCACTTCAGCTCAGGAGTTCGAGACAGGCATGGCGAAACCCCATCTCTACTAAAAATACAAAAATTAGCTGGGTGTAGTGGTGCATGCCTATAATCCCAACCACTTGGGAGGCTGAGGTGGGAGGATCACTTGAACCCAGGAGGCAGAGGCTTCAGTGAGCTGAGATAGTGCCACTGCATTCCAGCCCCTGTGACAGAGTCAGACTCTGTCTCAAAAAAAAAAAAAAAAGGCACAGCTCCCTTCCAGATTTCTTTGTGTATGCTTCACACAAGCTATTTTCTTAAGTATTCTGTTGTCTTACCTCTATAAACATTTTCATATTAATCAAGCCACACTGGATGACACAGTACTTTGTAATCTCAGAACTTTGGGATGTCAAAACAGGCAGATCACTTGAGCTCAGGATTGCGAGACAGGCATGGAAAAACCCCATTTCTACTAAAAATGGGTGGGTTCTCTACTAAGAATGGGTGGGTTTTGGAGACATAGTCCATGGGACACATCAACTGACAGGGTTAATAGTTAAAGAAGAAAATTTCAGAGATTATGTGTCAATTATAGCCTAGACCCTTAAATGGCTGCCTTCTCATCCTCGTATCGCTTCTCAACTCCCCTAACAGTGTTACCTACACTTTCTCAAATAAAATTATTTCACTGAAATCTTTGTCTCATTGTCTGCTTCTGTAAAAATCCAAGCTAAAAAGGATCCTACATTTCTTGACAGTTTCTGCTCACTTTGTGCTTTCCTTTTCAAACACATTTCCTTGAAAAAGCTGGCTCCACCCATCATTTCCACTTCTACTCCTCTCATTCCCTATTAAATCCAATATTGTGAGACTTTCATCCCACCAATACACCGAAACTGTTCCTGTCAAGATCACCAATGACTGCACAGTGCTAAATTCAATGATCAGTCCTTAGTAATCATCGTGCTTGAAGCATCAGCAGAATGTGGCTCCGTTGATTACTTTCTCACTTCATATTATTTCTGCACTTGGCTTACACTTCACCGTACTGTTCCTTGCTTATCTTCCTTTTCTCCCCTACCTCTTATTATTTGGGGACCCTATAGCTCAATCCTTTTATTCTCCTTTTTATTTACAACCACTTCATTAGTGATCTGATCTAGTCTCTTGGCTTTAAGAACTCCCAAGAACTCCCAAATGTACACCTTCAGCCCAAACCGTTCTCTCTAGGACTCCAGTAAGAATATGGTACTTTAGTAGAAAGTATACACACAAGGAGGTATACTGCAGAATTCCTGCTCTAAAACTTCTTAGAAAAAGAATATAAATTTAAAAAAAAAAAAAAAAAGAGCACCTGTAGCAGCATATACATCCAACTGTCTGCTTGACATTTTCTCTTTGACATCTAGTGGCTATCTCAAGTACAACATGTCCAAACTCAACTTCTCATCTTCAAAACACCTTCGCCCCAAACCTGCTTCACAATCTTCTACATATCAGTTGATGGCAATTTCATCTTTCCAGCTGCTCAGGCCAAAAATTTTGCAATCACCCTTGGTTTCTCTCTTTTATCTCATACTCTACACCTAAACCCTCAGCAAATACTATTGGCTCTACTTTTTTAAAAAATCAAACAAATCAACTAATTCTCACCATCATTTTTGGACCAGATTCCCGTTAACAATTTCCTAACTATCCTCTTCCTGTTCTTTCTTCCATAAAGTTTATTTACAACATGCAGCCAAAACAATTCACATAAAAATTATCTCATTTGCTCTGATCAAAATCTTGCAGTGTTTCCCCATTTCACTCAGATGAAAGACAAAGGCCATACAAAAACCTGGTGATCTAGCTCCTTATTACTTTTCTAATCTCATCGCTTAAGTTTTATTCTCCTGCTCTCACTCTTCTCTAGACTCCATATTATCCCTTAAACATGCCAAACATGTTCTCACCTTACAGTCTTTGTACTAGCTGTTCCCACTTCCAAGGAACACCATTCTCCCAGATATCTATACAGCAAACTCCTTCATTCCTTTAAGTCTTTGCTCAAAATTCACTTTCTCATTGAGGCCTATCCCGGCCTTCCTATTTTAAAATGTAGCCACCTCCCACCCCTAGTAGTTTCAACTGCCTTGCCTTGCTCTATTTCTAAAAAACGTATTATCTACCAACAAATCATATGCATGCTTATTATGTTTATTATATGTATGCCTGTGCTAGAAATAAGTCCTGCAAAGATAACGCTAAATGCCTGATGCACCATTTGCTGATATCCATTACTGCATGTTCCTAGAATCAAATAGAATCAGAAATGTACTCCTATAAGCCACAAACTCAATCCAATGTTTGGAGATACTCCTTAGCTCAAAAGATACCCTAAAACACATGAAACAGTGATGTCAATGCCATAAACAGCTATAGATATCTACAGTCTCAACAGTTAGAAAGTATTCTCTAGTATCTTAGATTATTTTAATGTTAATGTGTAATGCTCAAACTAACATAATTAAAGATAAGTAAATCAGATGGTTTCTTTGTTCTAGATCAGATTATGACAAAATCTCCAAGGATATTTCATAGTACTGGTACAGAACCAGCAATACCTCACAACTATTTGCAATGTTATTAAAAGTTGAATAAGTGATCATTTTGAGGTATATTAAGTGAAAGTTTATCTCTTTTTAAAATGTCTACATTATGGTGAAATCAATATCCTTCATCAGAATATATTTCAGAGTAAATTTTTAATCTAGTAAAATACCCTGTTTTCATGAATTACCCTGCTATATTTTTGGCTTACTTTTCAGTTACCTTCCCCACAATACTAGTTAAAAAGATAATCTGTTTTTTAATACAAAAACATTTAGGTTCTTAATTTTCTAGAAACTTCAAACATGTAAGGATATTTAAAGTAAATCCAACCTGCATTTGGGTAGCTAATACCATTAAAATCAGTCAGGAAGAAGAGGCTAAACTAGCATCACAGCATAGTAGTTCTAAAAAAAAAAAAAAAAAGGAAAAACACAAAAAACTAGTCTCTGTGGAGATAACAAGCATTTACCTTATAACTAAGATAATAAATCACCCCCTCCTTATATTCAAAGCAGCCCTACTTAATATAGTATCATTCCCTAAAGCAGCACTTTTCTGTAGTGAACTTAATTATTCTGACAGCATCTTTAAACTACATTTACCCATCCTTTTGTACTCTTTTCTTTGAAAGTGCTATAGATTATCTTATGACACCACTAACTTTCAACATGTAAGCAGCAAATTCAAAATGCATTACGGATAAGTAAAGTAATATATTAATTTTTCTACTAAGAAATAATTTTACAAGAAATTTGTTGGGTTTTGCTTTGTACTTCGATAATTCACAGAATGTTAAACTGCTCATGGCTTATCTATTATTCTTATAAAACTCATCAATAATGTATTCTTCCCATTTTCATCTTACACTACATTCTTAAGTATGCCTGACAAGTAACACAGTTAGTAAGACAAAAATCAAGCCAAAAATACCCTGCTGATAAATTTATTTAGATACAATATTTTGGTTGTAGAATAAGCCAAAAGAAACTCAATATAAAAATATGTTTAGATTATCTAAACCTGAATTGGCATTCTGTAATCAGATTATCCCAAATCAAACAAAAATCTACCAGCAGATGAATATATCAGCTAACAACCTATATTAATATTTATCACTAATAGTTGATCAGAATAAACCCATCGTGCTTTCCTGGCCACCCTCGGAAAGCATAACCACCATTACGTCTGATGGCTGAATGGGACGAACATTCAATAAAGGAAACTATGAAGTACATGAAATATATTCGGCAAACTGTGAATTATAAACTATATTCAGTAAGGATGACATATACTAATCAGGTGGCCTAGAGATTCCATTTTAATGGCCAACACTGAAGGTGGGCCCATGTAGGTATAAGATTAGAGAGTATCTATATATATAAAGTCAAGATCCTTGAAGATGTACATCCTCAATGAAAAAGTGAGTTTTTAAAAATATGCTCCGTGGAGGCAGAAAGATAGCATCTATTTCAGCCTTGGTTCCACATAAACAAAACAACTGTTCCCCCTGGGAACTCTGGGCCATTTACTAGATATCACGCTACTTTGGGGCATGAATTTTCCCTATATAAAATGTCCAAAAAAAATTATATGCCAAATTTCAATTTAAGTTGGATCAGGGTTGCTAGGGCCCTAGAAGCATACTCTCTCTCTCTTAAGAGCAGGTGTAGGCAAAGTAAGGCCCAAAGGCTAAATCTAGCCCACCACCTGTTTTTGTAAATAAAATTTTTATTGAACATAACCATGCCCATTTGTTTATGTATTGCCTATGGCAACTTTCATGCTACAAGGCAGAGTTAATTAGTTGTGACAGAGATTGTATGACCAATAAAGCCTAAGAAATTTACTATCTGGTCCTTTATAGATGCCTTTTGCTGACCCCTGTAAGTAAATGTAATACTTACTGTTTAATTTATTTATAATATAAAATGATAGCATTATATCATCGTGTTTGAAACAAAACAAAAATAACTAAAACACTGGAAAACAGTATCCTATAAATTGGAGGCTAATCAAAGAATAAGAGTATTGCTTAACTTTAGACTAAGTTAAGTACTCATTATAAAATTTCAAAAGTCAAAACCTGTGTTTCAAGGACAAATATGGTGACAGTTTAGTTCTGAATCTCCCCCATCCTCCCTGGAAAAAGAAATAGATAACAAAAGGAAAACATGGGGAAAGTGGATGAAGTGAAAGGAAAAGAAAATTACATTTCCAGAGAAATTATAAGGGTAAAAAAAAAAAAAAATCCTCATAAAGTCCAGATTAGGTATGAATGTACAAACATCAAGTGCAACCAAAAGAGCTAAACAGAAGCAGCCACAAAATTGCTGAAAGGGTGATGAGAAACAAGTAGCATAGAGGAAACTAATGGAAGCAGATCTCAAAACTTACCATACCCATCCCACAAAAAAATAAAACAAAGTAAGGGGAAGGAGAGCCCTAAACGTGTGAAGAGGTATAATTAAAAACAAATCAACAAAAAAGGCAAGAATTACTTTTGAAAATACAAGACATGCACAGGAAATTTACCAAAAAAAAGGAATCACAAAGCAAAATTCAACTCTCTCATATACAAGAAATACATTTTTTTTAAAAAGTGATTCTAAAACACTAAACAATCATAACCATAAAGGGATGAGCAAAAGTATACTAGGAAAAGACTGAACAAAAAAACAAAACAACGGCAATATTAATAATGGATGAGGTAGAATTCAGGTCAAGAAAACATTAAACAACAAATCACTTTATAATATTAAGTAATACAATTTACAATAAACACATAACAGTTATTAATATCTGTAACAGCAACTTCTATAAAACATAAATTCCAGAATATATAAGGAGAAATAGGAAAAACAGACTAACACTTTAAAATTTTACTTCAACTTTCACAGCAAGATAGATCAAGAACAAAAAATACTAAGTCAGTAATAGAAGGCCTAACAATATAATCACTAAAGTCAATATTATAAATAAATAATATCAAACTCCATACCTTGATATTATTGGATTTATCTTCTTCTCAAGTGCCTATCAAATATTTATGAAAACTGAGCCACAAAGAAAATTTGAATAAATTTAAAAAGTAGAAATAATACCAACATTTCCTGAGCACTATAAAACCAAAAATTAATAGCAAAATCAGAAAATTGTCTTTCTACATAGAACATCTGTTAACTGATTCAAAAGTTGGAATAACTCAGCCACACGTCTGCCTCAACATTATCATAAGTTTGTTATGACAATAATGTATGTAAGCAAGCGTATTCAACGTAGCATTGCTTATTAACCATCACCCTCCAATGTGTTCCCATCAATAGCCATTCTCCTCTGATTACTTCTATTTTCTCAGCAAAATAAGAACTAAGGTCATCAATTGAGAGTGATGATAGAGAAGGAAGTGTCTGAAACTTGAGGAGAGAGGAAAAGGTATGAAATAGTCATCCAGGAGAGCTGGGAGAGAGACCAAGCTAGACTGGCAAAAGTTTCAGATGTCATTAAGGGCCAACTTGACATGAGTAATTATAAACTTACAGCTAAGTAAGTACCAGACATCATTTAAAAAAAAACAACTTGAGAATGGTAATTACGAAATTTAAAGCTGGGTAGGTTTAGAAGTATGGGTAGGGTTAGAAGTACAGATAAAAAAGGTAGGGTTAGAAATATGGACAAAAAAGAGTGAGAGAGTGGAAGAACTGATAGTCTCAACAGACTAAAGGCTCTGGTAAGGTCAAAGAATTATCAGAGTGTGGGCACTAGAAATAGTAAGCTGGAGAGATCTGTGGTACTTGAAAAGTAAGATATTTCAAATGGAAATTATGGACTCATTGTACTGGAATAACAAGGTCTGGAACGTAACAATGGAGAGAGTGGCTCAAGGAGGATGGAAAACAAAATCTTTTGTTAGATCAAGAAATTGAAAGGCCAGGTAGGAGAAGTACTTAAGTGCATATTTACAACATAAAAATATCTGCCTTATGTATTCTGGACACAGTGACAGTAAGCCAGAAACTAAAATCCTCAAGAAATAAAACACAGCCATCTGAGAGCAAAAGATGAGTGCAGGAAGGTGAAGTAATAGGTGTTATATTCTGATGATGTAAGAGTCAAAGCCAGGCAATTTAAAGGAGGAGGAATTGAGAATAGAGTGAAAATGGCAACAAGAAGTAAAGGGGATATGTAACCCACCTTCAACCCAGCTGTACTGAGAATATGTAAACAAAAACAGCCATCACTTGAAAGGACTGCAAGGGAAACAGTGGAATATTTTGAAGGGGAGTCTCGGTCAGGAAACGAGTTTTCTCATTAAGTCTGAACAAGGACTCTAAATAGTTGTATATATAGTTGTCCATACACAAAAGAGCCAAGAATTTGAGTTCATAATACTGGCCAGAGCCAGAGAAGAATTATTTTCTTGAATCTGAATAACCACCATGGGGTATATATTTGTAAACAAACTAAAAACAATAAAAAAGGTTACCACTGTTTTAAAAAATGTTATAAATAATTCAAAAAAATTAAGTACCAGAAAAACAAAAAGGAGTAAAGGTACAGTAGAGAAACTCACATGCAGATTGCCCTAGTCACCTTCACCTTCAAGTAACAGATAATAATCTCTTGTAGAAGCCAGCAGACTATCCTTGAGAAGCTGACTTTAAAGAAGTAATACATACATAAAGATATAACAGTAAGATTAGAAATAGAATGCTAAAAATGAAAAATCTTGAAATCATGCAATGCATAGTAAAGAGATTGGGATAGTTTCATTGCTTGGTTCATAAATAAAATCCAAAGAAATAGCACCACCTACTGGAATTTCACATATTTTTTTAAAAATTCACAAATCTTAGAAAATGAGACTATTATGTAATATTTCCCCTCATTTGGTTAGAAAGGTAACCTTAAATATTAAAGAACAAAATATAACATAATCAAAAAAGTTTATATTAAAAATTACCAATTCTCAGCTTATAATTTCAATCTCAAATAACTCACCATTTTGACTAAATTAATATGAAGATTTTATTAAAGAGAAAAACATTCCCAATCAATAAAGAAATTACAATTTTTAAGTAACTCACAGATATGGTATTCCTGTATGCTGCTTGTATAACCATATATTGCAGAATATCCAAATATTATGATCATGACAACATCTCTACTATCCAACTCCATAATATGTGCGGAATGTCCCTCCACAGCATACTGCTGACCATGTCCAAGAACAGTAGGAGTTTTTGTACTCCATGACTGACTATGTATGTTAAAAACCCATAATTCATCTGTGACATTGCCATCATTTGTTTCAATTCTGCCTCCATACATAAAGATGTTTTCCTGTAAATTAAAATACATATATTAATAGACAAAATAATGTTATATCTTAAAACATATTAATTAAAAATAAAGGTTAAATTTACATAAAATTTTAGTAATTGCTCACAACATGCATAAGGCATTGTTCTTATTTGTAAAAAGTAATAAGAACACATGAATAATGACAACTAATGCTTTTATATACAAAAAGGGGGGAAGAGCAAAGCTTTCAAAAAGCTACTTTAAAATATATTTTTTAACTATTACTTTATATACTCAATTAAGTATACTTTTAATTATCATACAGGAAGAGAACACTAAACTACGGCTTTAAGAATGGAAAACACAATAAGCTAATCAAGAACTTAAAATTTATGGGTGAGGTAGTCCTATAACAAAGAATAATGTACTCCTCCCATATAACTGAAAAGTAACAAACTAAGTTGCTGATTAATGTTACTCATAGTCTTTTCAATATTCGAATCATCTGAGTCCCCAGTGGTTACGTTTGAATTTTACCATCTCCTTGTACTGCTTTGTGCTATTCTCAGTTATGCACTGTTTTCGTCAAGTGCTCTTCACCAAAAAGGCATATCACATTTGTGCATCACATAGAGTACACCTCTGTTACCATTTCTAATGGCTATGGACAGACACCACATGCCTTCAGTTCACCTTTGGTAAATCCTTGTAGAACTTTTAAATTATACAAATTATTTCAAATGTATATGATGGAAATAAATGATGTAAATTATCATTATTTCAACAAATTAGAAATAGAAAAAAAATTTTCCAACCTGACAAAAGATATTTAAGGAAACCCACAGCTAACATTATACCTAACAGTGAAAGACTAGATACATTTCCCTAAGGTCAGGAACAAGATGAGCATGCCTGCTTTTGCCATTTATATTCAACTTTATACTGGATGTTCCAGCTAGAGCAAAAACTAAATAAAGACATCCAGCTTGGAAAGAAGAAGTAAAATATTTCTATTTGCAGATGATCTGATCTTGTATATAGAAAAGTCCTTAAAAATTAAAAAAAACCACTTAGAGCTAATAAATGAATCAGCAATATTACAGAACATAAGATCAACGTACAAAAAGTAAATTGCATTTCTATACACTTGCAATGAACAACCCAAAATGAAACTGGGAAAATAATTACATTGACAAAAGCATCCAAAAGAATAAAATATTTATGAATAAATTTAATAAAGGAAGTCCAAAACTTATACTCTGAAAATTACAAAACACTGTTTAAATAAATTTTTTAAAGATATAAATAAATGAAAAAACATCCCATGTTTATGGGTCTGAAGACTTAACATTGTTAAGATAATACTCTCTAAATTGATTAAGAGGATAATACTCTCCAAATTGATCTCAGATTCAACATATCCCTATCAAAATCTCAGCTGGCTTCTTTGTAGAAACTGACAAATTGATTCCAAAATTCATATGAAATTGCAAGGGATGCAGAACATCAGAACATTCTTGTAAAAGAACAAAACTGGAGTACTCACATTTCTCAAAAACTTACTGCAAAGCAAAAGTAATCAAGATAGGCTGGGCATGGTGGCTCACGACTATAATCCCAGCACTTTGAAAGTCTGAGGCAAGTGGATCACTTGAGGTCAGGAGTTCAAAACCAGCCTGGCCAACATGGTGAAACCCCATCTCTACTAAAACTACAAAAAAATTAGCTGGGCGTGGTAGCAGGCACCTATAATCCCAGCTACTCAGGAGGCTGAGGCAGGACAATCGCTTGAACCCAGGAGGCGGAGGTTGCAGTGAGCCGAGATTACACCACTGCACTCCAGCCTAGGTGATAGAGCAAGACTCTGTCTCAAAAAAAAAAAAAAAAAAAAAAGTAATCAAGACAGAGTGATACTGGGATAAATCAATGGAATAGAACTGAGAGTCCAGAAATAAACCCATACATCTAAGGCCAATTGATTTTTGACAAGAGTACCAAGACCATTCAAAGATAAAAAAAAAAAAAACAGGTCTTGTGAACAAATGGTGCTAGAACTGGATAGTCACATGCAAAAAAAAAAAAAAAAAAAAAAAAAAAGACCTTGCACCCTTACTGCATACTATATACAAAACTTAACTCAAAATAAGTCAAACAACTAAATGCAAGAATCAAAGCTATAAAACTCTTAAAAGAAAAAAAATTGGGTTAAGTCTTTATGACCTGAGATTTGGCAGTGAATTATTAAATACGACACCAAAACACAAGCAATAAAAGGAAAAAAGCTAAATTGGACTTTATCAAAATAAAGTCTAATTTTTTGTGTTTAAAGAGATAACATCAAGAAAGTGAAAACAGCACATGAAATGGGTGAAAATATTTGCAAATTATATACCTGATAATGGCTTGCATCTGGAACATATAAAGAATTCTTACAACTCAATAATAAAAAGACAACCTAATTTTAAAATGAGCAAAGGACTTGAATAGACATTTCTCCAAAGACAATATACAAATGGCCAAAAAGCACACAAAAAGATGCCCAACATCATTAGTTAACAGGGAAATACAAATCAAAACCACAATGAGATAACACCTCACCCCACTAGGATGGCAATAATCAAAAAAGAAGATACTATTAAGTGTTGGCAAGGATGTATAGAAATAGAAACCTTCATATATGGCTGGTGGGAATGTAAAATGATGCAGCAGCTTTGGGAAACATTCTGTCAGTTCTTCAAAAAGCTAATTTGACCCAGTAAGTCCACCCCTATGTATATACTCAAAGAAATGAAAACATATGTCCAGACAAAATCTTACACAGAAATGTTGTTAGTAGCATTATTCATAATAGCCAAAAGGTGGAAACAAGTCAAATGTCCTCAACCGATAAATAAACATGTTATATATCCATACAATGTAATATTATTTAGCCATAAAAAGAAATGAAGAAGTACTGATATATTCTACAACATGGATAAACCTTGAAATTACGCTAAGTGAAATATGGTAATCATAAAATACATAGTATATGACTTCATTTATATGAAATGTCCAGCATGGACCAATATATAGGGAAAGAAAGTAGCTTTGTGACTGCTTAAGGCTAGAGAAGATGAGGAAGTCTGGGGTGATACCTAAAGGGTACAAAGTTTCTTCATGAAGTGGTGAAAATATTCTAAAAATGATTACACAACTCTGCAATCTTACACAAATATGCAACAAATGGTTGCACAACTCTGAATATACTAAAAACCACTGAATTGTACACTTTAAATGAGTGAACTGTGTGGTATATCAATTATATCTCAGTAAAGGGAAATAAAGAAAAAATAAAACAAGACAAAAAATGTATCTATATGTTTTCATATGTAGAAATATTTTTATTTTACTTTTAAAACACACAAATGTATGGATAAACAGGTGGTAGTTTGTTCTTTATACTGCTCCCATGCTTTCCAATTTTTTTAAAACAGCACAGAAAACATATAAATTCATATTTAGATGGCCTAGCCAAAGGCCACAAAATACATGAATTTTTATTGATTCAAAATGAACACCAATTAAGGGTCCTGTCATTTTAATCATGCTAAATTTATGAATCCCACAAATACATAAAAATAACTAATGTCAATACAATCCCTGTCAAAATCCCAACATTTTTGCAGAAATAGAAAACTCAACCCTAAAATTCATATAGACTTTCAAGGGGCCCTGAATAGCCAAAACAATCTTGAAAAATAAAAACAAAGTAGGAAGTATTACACTTCTTAACTTCAAAACTTATTAAAAAGCTACAGTAATCAAAATAGTATGGTACTAGCATAAAGACAGACATATAGATCAGTAGAATAAAATAGAGAGTCCAGAAAAAAAAAAACACCTCATATATATGGTCAAATGACTTTCAGCTAGGGTGCCAAGACCATTTAATCGAAAAAGGCAGTTTTTTTTAAACAAATGATGTTGGGGAAACTGGCTATCCACATGCAAAGGAATGAAAATGGACCCTTACATCAGACACAATTAACTTAAAATACAACAAAAACCTAAACCTAAGAACTAAAACTTTAAAACTCTTAAGCGAAAATATAGAGGAAAAGCTTCATGACATTGGATCTAGCAATGATTTCTTGTACATGACACAAAAGCATAGGTAACAAAAGAAAAAATAGATAAATTAAACTATATCAAAATTAAAAATTTTGTGCATCAGAGGACACTCTCAACAAAGTGAAAAGACAGCCCATAAAGGGGGAAAATATCTTGAAATCATATTCTGATAAAGTGTTAATACCATAATATATAAAGAGCTCCTCCAACTCAACAGCCAAACAAAACAACCCAATTCAAAACTAGCAAAAGACCTGAATAGACATTTCTTCAAAGAGGATATACAAATAGCCAATAAGCACTTGAAAACATGTTTAACATCATTAATCAACAGAGAAATGCAAGTCAAAATCACAGTGAGATACTCGTTAGGTCGATTATCAAAAAAACAAAAACAGAAAATAACAAGTGTTGACAAGGCTGTGGACAAACTGCAACCCTTGTGCACTACTGATGGAAATGTAAGATGATGCAGTCATAGTGAAACACACTATGGCAGTGCTAAAAAAAAAAATTAAATATAGAATTACCATATGATTTAGAAATTCCACTTCTGGGTATACACCAAAAAAAAAAAAAATTAAAAGAGAGACTCAGATAGTTGTACACACAAGTTCATAGAAACATTATTCACAATGGCCAAAAGATGGAAGCTATCTAAGTGTCCATCAACAGATGGATGGATAAACAGAATGTGGTATATACACATAATGGAATATTTATTCAGCTTTAAAAGGAAGGACATTCTGACACATGATACAACATGGATGATCCTTGAAGATAGTGTGCTAAGGGAAACAAATCAGTCATAAAAGGACAAATAATGTACGATCCCATTTACATGAGGTACCTAGAGCAGTTAAATTCACAGAGATCGAAAAGTAGATTGGTCGTTTCAAGAGGATAAGGGAAGAGCGGAATGAGAAGTTATTGCTTCAGTTTTGCAAGATGAAAAGTGTTCTGAAGATAATGGTGGCCATGGTTACACAACAATGTCAATGTACTTAATGCCACTGAACTCTATACTTAAAAATACTTAAAATGGTAAATTTTATGTTACATGTATTTTGCCATAATTCTTTAAGTGATTGACTAGGCATAAAGTAATAGACAAAAACTCAGTCTTCATTTCTTTACATGTCATATGGGGGATTGTTCTAAAATCTACTCTTTTACTAAAAGCATAAGAGTATGTGGTATCTCAAGTTATTATGACCCATATAATCTATTGTTCTCATTTAATGTTTGAAATAAATCTGAGATTTAGTAATTTTTACCCTGTAGTAAACTATCAAAAACAAAATCTGATTAAAATTTAAAAAGCAGGAGCCATACCTGATATAAAGCAAGAGAGTGTCCATATCTCTGGAGAGGTCCCCTTGATAGAGTTCCTACATTCCATATACTGCTTTCTAAATCGTAACTAAAAGCGAGAAAAGAAAATAACTTCATAAGCTAAGATTCATTTTTGTTTTTTTAATTTTCACATGCTTTTTATTCACTTGTGTCCAAGTACTCATTAAATTCAAAGAGTTACAACTAATAGATTCATAATTTATGTGCCATATTAGAAATTTTTAATAAAGACTCATTCAAGATATACCTACACTAAATTAGGATTCAATCTCCTAAATGTATAATATACATTAACTTGACTAGGATATTTATTACTGGAATTAATTGTCCAACTGCCTTTAATAATTTCAATCAATTGATTAAGCTAAACAATAGTGAACTGACTGTATTTTTTAATTTTTTCTTAAAGCCAGGTTTCCTTCTTGGAAACAGCTGAAAATTCTCTCCATTTGTTTTAGGTATTTATTTTTATTCCTTTTTTTTTTTAGTCGGCCTGATACTTATATAAATTTTTTAATGACAAATTTAAGTTGTACGTATATGTTATACATATGATATTTTGATATATGTATAGAATGTATAATGATCAAATCAGGGTAATTAGAATATCTATTACCTCAAACATTTATCTCTTCTTTGTGTTGGGAGCACAACATTTCTTCTCTTCTAGCTATTTTGAAATATATAATAAATTGTTAACTATAATTTCCCTACGTTACTATCATATACTAGAACTTATTCCTTCTATCTAATTGCTTTTTGGTACTCATTAACCAACTTCTCTGTCTCCTTCTCCCCGCTTCCCTTCTCATGCTGTGGTAACCACCATTCTACTCTCCACCTATATGAAATCAACTTTTCTAGCTCTGACATTTGAGTGAAGACACACAATATTTGTCTCTCTGTGCCTGGTTTATTTCACTTAAAATGACTTCCAGTTCCATCCATATTGCTGCGATATGAGATTTCATTTGGAGGGGGTAAATAATATTCCACTGTGTATATATACCACATTTTCTTTATCAATTTATCAGTTGATGGACACATGTTGATTCCATATTATGGCTATTGTAAATAGTGCTGCAATAAACAAGAGAGTGCAGCTATCGCTTTGATATACTGATTTACTTTCTTTTGGCTACATATCTAGCAGTGGGTTTGCTGGATCATATAGTAATTCTATTTTCAGTTTGAGGAACCTCTGCACTGTTTACCATAATGACTGTGCTACTTTACATACCCACACACTTATCTTAGCATTATATAAATTAATCAATAAGCATCTATTTCCTATGCACAAATATAGCTTGTTTACTGATTTTTTTAAGATTGTATAAAATGAATTTGGTAGTATAGAAGCTTCCATAAAAATAAGTTACTGTTGGATTATGTAACATAAAAAGAAAATTTGTGTTTTTTTCTACTGGTGTAATACATATGAAAACAGAAGTCCCAAACTATGAATCTCAAATGCTTATACTCTATGCTCAAATCTCCTCCATTTGCTAAAATATACAAAAGGAAGCATCCAGCCAAGAAATAGGGGCCTGTTTTAAGTTAAGAAGCTTGCTATCAATTGTTATCTCCCCACTTCTCTTTCTTCCTTCAATGAATTAGGAAAGGCAAGGAAGTGCCCAAGTGCCCCTTGACAAGAAAGGTAAGGGTTACCAAATTTGTCTGCAGCATTGTTTATTTCCTACCTTGGAGTTGTAAAATAAATGTGTATGATACAAATGAGGAAATATAGTCAGAACATAACTTCCACAGATTCACACCACTAGTCCACTCATCTACCAGTATCTGCAGCCAACATACTGCTTTCCAAGTTATCATAAATTAGGGCTGTACAAACTACTTCTGTAAAGGGCCAGACAGCAAATATTTTAGGCTTTGTGGGCTACAATGGTCTCACATATTCTTCATTTTTTTCACAGCCCATTAAAAGTACAAAATCCAGGCCAGGCATGGTAGCTCACACCTGAAATCGCAGCATTTTGGGAAGCCAAGGTGGGAGGATCACTTGAGCACTGGAGTTAGAGACTAACCAGGGCAATATAGGGAGACCCTGCCTCTACAAAAAAAATTTAAAAATCAGCCAGGCATGATGGCGCGTGCCTGTAATCCCAGCTACTCAGGAGGCTGAGGTGGGAGGATCACCTGAGCCCAGGAGGTCAAGGCTACAGTGAGCCATGATCACACCACTGCACTCCAGCCTGGATGACAGAGCAAGACCCCGTCGCAAATAAAAGAAAAAAAGCAAAAACTAAAAATGCTAAGAAAAAATTCTTAGCTTCCAGGCCCTGAGCCCCTACTCTGCAGTTTGATGAGCCCAAGAATAGCAAGTGATTCTTCTTCCTTGAGCACAAGATCTCTTTCCTACATCACCATGTTTTGTCTTACTAGATCTTTGCCATCAGCACACAAACATGGTGTTATAAACCATTAATAATAAAAGAAAAAACTCTTGACCACACTCTCCCTTAAGCTACTCCCCCATTTCTTTATTACCTCCAACCCCACCCCACTTTCCATTCTGTCTTAAACTAACTCCAGACATGCTTTTAACCCCACCACTCCAGTAAAACTGCTTTTGTTAAGGTCAATTTCCTCAAGCTAAATCTATGACCAGTTTTCAGTCTTCATTTTCCTTGACCTGGATAATCGTCAGCATTTGACATTATTAATTATTCCTTAATCCTCACATACTGTCTTTCCTTGCCTTTGAAGATACTGTACTCCAGGTTTTCCTATCTCACCAGTCATTCTTTTTCAGTCTCCTTTGATGGCTTCCCCTGTTCTCCACAACCTCTTAGTGATGTGGTGCCTCAGGCTCAGTTCCTGGTCCTTTTCTCTACCTAGAATGCATTCCCTTGATAATTTCATCTTAACTCAAATTCTGTTTCTACTCTTCCTCCTAATCCCCAGTATATCATCAATAAACAGCCATGGTAACACTTTTAAAGTAGGGATCAACACATGCTCAAAACCCTCCCACAACTCCCAAAAGATCTACAACATCCTACATGATCTGTATCTCTCCTCTGTTATCACTCTAATTTAATGTATCCCTCTCATATATTCCATGCAAATTGCATGGGCCTGATTGTTGTTCCTCAAACAACTCAAGGAGTTCCTATCTTAAGTCTTTGATCTGGCTCTTTTCTGTGCCTACAAATAACTGCAATCCCCTGATCTCCTTCAAGTTTTTGCTCAGTTCTCACCTTTGTTATGAAGCCTACCTTAATTATTACATTGATAATTGCAACTCCCTCTTCTTTGGCCCTCCTGCTTTACCTACCCCTACTATCTATCTATATCTATCCATTCATCCATCCCATCTATGTCTCTATATGTATATATGTTCATATCTATAAATTATTGTGGTAATTATGGTTTTTTTTTTGTCATTGCCAGCCTTTCCCCACTAACTTTACAAAAACAGGGGCATTTATTATATCCAATGATATATCCCAAGCATCAAGCAGGTAGTGTTTTCAAAAGTTTGCTATCCTCATGAATACATGTTAATTTTCATTAATGTTAATGTATACATATTCTGTAAAAGTCTTTCTAATTTAATAGACACTAGCGCAGACCTTCTATATTTAGTGAACAATTTGTCTTAAAATGTAACATTTCCACCCCAATTAAATTCCACTATAGAAGATGATTAAATCAAGTTATGACTGATCCTATCACTTCTGAAAGCTGTTATCCTTACCTACAATTGAACTACATTCAGAATGATGAAAAGTATTCTCTAACCTGTGAAAACAGCAACACAATTATTCTACTCTGATACCTCATTTGTTTATATAAACAAATCTCTATAAACACTGTAACCAAAATACCCAGATTTCAGACCAAAAAAAAGGTTGGCTTAAATAGTTTATCTGGTTCCAATGGAAAATATACAAATTTAAAAGAATATCAAATAACATTCATCATTTAATTTTCAATATGCTACTCATCTTGCAAAGAACATAAACTTAAAATTTACAAACTTCCTTGTTGACAATTTTGCTCTTTGTCTTCACAAACTCAGCTTTGGAAAATCACAAGTTAATTCAAAGTTCAACTCTACTTTCACAGACTTTTCATTTTCTTTAAACATAGTTAATTTCCTTTTAATTTTCACATTTAAATATCATTATTTCTTCAGGCTTTTATCTTAACAATTCATTTTAATCCCACTAACTCTCTTTCAATTCTTCCTTCTGTATTTTATTCTTCATATGTTAAAAAATTCTAATTTGTCACTTAAATACTTACATAAAACTCCCTCCTTCTCTCCAGAATTTATTCGATTTTCTAATTTAATTCCAGTCACATTCAATCATAGTTTTAAAGCAATCTCCTCTTAGAGAATTTCTGAAATTTTCCTAATTACAAGGGTTAATATATTCAGTGGTTAGGGTTGGCAGATAAAATACAAGATACCCAGTTAAATTTGAATTCAGATAAACAACAAACAATTTTTTTGTTGAAGCATGACCCAAGCAAAATTTGTAAAAAACAAAAATATACATACAGCAAAAGGGCCTTCTTATACTAAAAATGTACTTGTTTTTTTATCTGAAATTCAAGTTTAACTGGGTATCCTGTATATTTATCTGCTAAATCTGACAATCCTATTGGGTATACACCATTACGGTATACTGTCCAGGGCAAGTTTTGATTGTTTGTTGCCCAAGCTATTCAGTTGTTACATAATACGAACACCACCCCTGGAAAGAACATTAAACATCAAATGATTCTCCCTATTACCTTTTTTATTCTATTACTAAACAGTTCATAAAAAATAATCATTAGCTGAAAAAGAAATTAGATAAAGCTGCCATCTATATGATTCCCCTTATTCAATCATGCAGAGAACAATCTGTTGAGCCAACAGTAAATCAATCATCTCTCTCATAATACCAGAACTGTTCTCCCAGTGAAAGCTTGTAAAGTACATACAAAGTAAAAGTTCCGGTAAATTAAAATTTACAGAACAAATTGAGAGGATTTTTTTATATGTGATTATACTTCATTAAAAAAAAAGATGGCATGATTCATTTTATCTATTATAGGCAAGGCCTGCCTGTATTTGAAGTTAGTATTTTCTACTCAGAATTTATTAAAAGCACTCTAGAGAGGTAATAACATTTCTATATGAAGCAAACTTCTATGTACAATGACAAATCTTTAGCTATGGACATATTGAGTTCATATATTCACAAATCAGTCTCATTAGCAAATAGATACTACCACAAAAATAACCACTTTTACACTTGGACAACAATTTTTTTAAAAAAGACATTTTGGATAAAAATCCAGCTTAAAAAATAGCGAGAATCTGAAATACTTACTTTAGGACCATTTGAAAAGAACTGTAGTTAAAAGTATATCCACCAATCACCCACATAAATTTCCCATGTAAAACTGCTTTATGTGAAGCCCGACCTACAGAAGGACTGAAGGGTTTAACATTTGGCAGAATCCAGTAAGACTCAGTAGAGGGAACATTCAAAGAACAATCAGGACCTATTAAAAAAAAAATCAAACAACACACTAGATTAAACAAAGCCCTCAGATTATAGAAATACAATATATGGATTAAGAGAATTTAAGAATTCAATGTTTATCATATTAACAAATATAACATATACACAATAAATTATCTGAAATATAATGTACAAGAGTAATACAGCAAATGTAATGCTTGGAGGCAAAAAAAGTCATATACTCACAATCGAACTTGGATGTTCAAATAAATTTCACAATTTTAAAGAATTATTTAAATAATATAAAATGTCAGATTTACTTTAGCATGCTACAAGAGTATTAAAATAGAAAACAGTGTACTCAAATATCAGTTCTGTCAGGCAAGTATGTTTACCTCTTTCATCATCAAGCCTCCATCTACAGAAATGGATATGATAATCTACTACCAAGGGTTATAATAAATATTTATTTTTTTTAAATAGTGGAAGTAAAAGCATTTAAAAATTAAAGTTTAAAAATTATTAACTATTAAACAAATATAAAAACGATTAAATTTTTCTTAGCATTATTTTTAAGAACAGCCAAAGTCTGCTTCAGTAGAGAGTCCTCAAAAAGAAAAAAATATTATCCATCATAAAATAAAAATTATGCATGAGATAAAAATTATTAAATCAGTGCAGAATAATTTCAAATCCTATGAAATTGAAAACACAGCCTTTTTCCTATCCATATTCATGATGTTACTTATAAGTCTTGGTTTCCTCATCAGTGTTTCTCAAACATAATAGAAGGAATCCTCCTAAAAGGAATATATTTTCTTTTTTTTTTTTTTTTTGAGACGGAGTCTGGCTCTGTAGCCCAGGCTGGAGTGCAGTGGCGCGATCTCGGCTCACTGCAAGCTCCGCCTACCGGGTTCAGGCCATTCTCCTGCCTCAGCCTCCTGAGTAGCTGGGACTACAGGCACTCGCCACCGCGCCCGGCTAATTTTTTGTATTTTTAGTAGAGACGGGGTTTCACCGTGGTCTCGATCTCCTGACCTTGTGATCCGCCCGCCTCGGCCTCCCAAAGTGCTGGGATTACAGGCGTAAGCCACCGCGCCCGGCTTGCTAAAGGAATATATTTTCATCAAACTTTAGGGCTCACAAATTATTTTAATCGTGATGAAACTAAAAAATTCTCAAATACTAGACATAAACTCCTATGGTTATATTTCTTTTATAAGCACAAAACCAACATACATTTATAAATTATATATAAGCAAATTTATAAAACTAATATTTACTGAATATGATAAATGATACTGTTTTGCTTAAAGTAAATAATGGGTCCCAAGTTAAAAATGATACTAATTCTCACAGTGCCTTTTTAATATAATTTTAGCATACCTATGTTATTTTGACAACATAACTCTCCCACCATTTTTCTTCAACCCACTTTTTACAAATCTTTTAAATTCATATACTATGGCATATAATCATTTACTCTTCACTTGTCACAAAAGTATTAGTACACTTCAGTTGTATTGTTCTTAGCCTACAATAATTAAAGTGATACTTAATCCCAACTTTAAATTATCAACACAACTGCTGGCATTACAATACAGTGGCACTACTCAATTATGACATCAGACAGTGAATCTTCAATTTGCTTATATCAAAAGTTTTAGATTATCATTTAATAACAAAATTTTAAAACTCCCAAGCAGAGTCTGATTTAAGAAATATTGGCCCATAAAGTTTTCATTTCTTCATTTGTTCACTCACCCAGGTATTAGTTGATTCATCTTCAAGATTTTTTTCAATGCTTACATTGTATGGATCTGTATTTTTCAGGTACAAACTAGGAAGTATCTCAGATTATGTCTTTGATAATGATAATATTTTAAATCAGCTATAGAAAACTATTATTTCTGAGTGAGAAAAGACTGTGAACTATTCCTTAGTAATTAGAAATATTAAAGGAACTTCTTTTTTAATTTAACTACTGTAACTTAGAAATCATTTAATGGTTTTATTAAAACACAGCCATGGTCATTCAGTTAAGTATTGTCTATGGCTGCTTTAGCAGAGCTGAGTGGCTGCAACAGAGCCATGTAACTTGCAAAGTAAAAAATATTTACTACCTGGCCTTTTACAGAAAAGTTTGCCAATCTATAATTTAACTGAAAAGACATGAAATCATATAGAAATTATATATAATGCATCTATTGGTATAAATTTTGTATCTATTTTCATAAAAGGAAATATAGATTTTAACATGTAAGTCACACAAAGCAAATAGAGTAAAATGTTAATAGGTGAATCTGGGAAAGGGCATTCAGATAGTCTGTACTATTCTTATTCTTGTATAATAAGTTTTCTAAAACTTTAAAATTATTTCTACATAAAACATTAAAAATAGGCCACCAACCAAAGGCACAGAGTTGAAAGCAGTCAAGTAATATACGGGTGTTACTTGGAAAAGAGTTTGATAGAGAACGATGGCATGAAAAAATCTTGAAAATTGGGTATATTTTTAAATCACCAATATATTTATCAAACCTGCATTAAAGCAAAATACTGCAGAGCAAGTTTCCAGTAGGCTGAATAAAGGTATCCAGGTCTTAATCACCTGAAGCTTTGGATTTTACCTTATATGGCAAAAGGAATTTTACAGATGTATTAAATTAAGGATTTTGAAATTTGGGAGAGATTATCATGGATTATCTAAATTGGCTCTAAATATAATTACAGGTGTCCTTATAAGAGAGGGAGATTTGACTGCAGAAGGAAGCAATGTGACTATCAAAGCAAGATGTTGTACTCCTGGATTTGAAGATAGAGGAAGAGGCAAGGAGACAAAGAATGCAGGGAATGCAGTTCCAGGAGCTGGAAAAAAAATCAAAGACACAGATAATCTCCTTTACCTTCCAAAGGAGGTACAACCCTGCTAAGACCTTTATTTTGGCCCAGTGAAACTGATTCCCGATTTGTGACCTCCAGAATGGTAAGGGATTAACAAATGTATTTTGTTTTAAGATACCAAATTTGTGATAATTTGTTACAGCATCTGTAAAATACTAACACTAATAATTAAATTTATTTAATTTAACAAAATATTGCTATTTAATACAGAAAATAAGCTTCTAATGATTTCAATTCTGTACTCTAAAATACTTAATTTTCCACACAAAAAAAGAAAATAATCAAAATTCTTCCTATCTTTGTTACTAGTAAATTTTATGTAACTTGTGGAAACTACTAGAAGAAATGGTCTGTAGCCCAATCTACATGTTGTCGTTATTTTACTCTAAATTAATCCGTTTATAAATAGAATGACAAGATTTATAAATATAACTCAAACATTTTTAAAAATTAAATGTCTTAATTTGAAGCTTTCTGTATTCTATAACCAAAATGACTTAAAATGTAAATTAATAAACTGAATATTAATTTAAAACACAAACAACTACACGAAGACTTCCTCAGCCATTAAATATCTAACACTAATATCTACACTTAAGGCCATCTAAGCAAGACTCCTCTTCTTTTAATTTTATTTCTGCTACTGAACAATTATACACATTTATGGTCTACATGTGATATTTTGATACACGTTATACAATGTGTAATGACCAAAACAAGGTAATTAGGATATCTATTGCCTCAAACACACTTGTGCTGTAAACATTCCAAATATTCTAGCTAGTGAAATATATAATAAATTATTAACTATAGTCACCCTACTGTGTTATTGAACACTAGAACGTATTCCCTCTGTCTGACTATATTTTTGTACCCATTAACCAACCTCTTGTCATCCCTCTCTCCCCGAAACCTTTCCCAGCCTCTGGTAACCATCATTCTACTCTATCTCCGTGACATCAACTTTTTTAGCTCCCACATATGAATGAGAACATGCCATGTGTGCAAGACTCTTTTTTTATAAAAATATATCCATGAAAGGCCGGGCGCGGTGGCTCAAGCCTGTAATCCCAGCACTTTGGGAGGCCGAGGCGGGTGGATCACGAGGTCAGGAGATCGAGACCATCCTGGCTAACATGGTGAAACCCCGTCTCTACTAAAAATACAAAAAACTAGCCGGGCGTGGTGGCGGGCGCCTGTAGTCCCAGCTACTCGGAGGCTGAGGCGGGAGAATGGCGTGAACCCGGGAGGTGGAGCTTGCAGTGAGCCGAGATCGCGCCACTGCACTCCAGCCTGGGCGACAGAGCGAGACTCCGTCTCAAAAAAAAAAAAAAAAAAAATATATATATATATATATATCCATGAAAAATCTTCTACCACTTCATACTTTAGTATCTCATGCAACATCTCCCCATAACTCTCTTTGCATTACTTTTCTCAATCAATATGGCAACTTCTCAAGGTAGTATATCTCAGCTGTTTTTTAAAGCGTGTAATAAATTCACCTTATACTCCCTTTTCATAAAGAATCTTCTCCACAGGTTATGTATAGTTTTAAAAAACCAAAGAGGATAAATGAATTTCTAACACTATAACTTTAAGCGTTAGTGTCGGGCTGCTGAGAGATTTTTGAAGGGAAAAAGCTACTACATAATCAGAGTAGAATTGTACTCTGATATATCGCAAATGTATATGTCCAGCCCCACGATCTCTCATGAATTCAAACTACTACTTGCCATTTCCACTTGGATATCCATAGAGGGTCATCTCAAACTTTACATATGTAAAACTAAAACCTTGATCGTTTCCTCCCAAACCGATTCCTTCACCAGTGTTTGCCATTTGAGTAAACGGCACTTCCATTCATCCAGCTGCTCAGGGCAAAAACTTTGGTGCCGTTCTTAAGTTGCCTCTTTCTCCAACACCCCATACAAGCAACCCACAAACAGACTGAATATTAAGTAGGTATGCAGGGATTACAGTCTTTCCACATGTTAAAGTATAAATGTTTCAATGATTGTTGATAAGTAGATGTACCTCAGCAACCCAAGTATCAGCCTTGCTGTCCTAGTTCCCCTGACTCCTCACTTGAGATAATTCAGACCTCCCTACAATAGATAACTAGAGGGGTAATGTTGGCACAACATGGCTCATCAAGATCTTACTCTAGTCCAATGGCCACAATCCATTTTGATTGATGTCTGGTCTGTACCTTACTAATTATAAGCATTTTTAAATTCTAGCACCCCACCATACCCCAACCACTGATCCCTTTCTCTACAACTACCATTTCAGTCCAAGCCACCATCCACTCTCACCTGGACTACTGCAATAGTCTACAAACTGGTCTTCTTATTTCCATTCTTATCCCTTTCCTATAACATTCAACTATCCAGAATACAACCAGAATGATTAAAAACATAATTCTACTCCTATCATTCCCCTACTAATAATCCTTCAGTGACTTCCCATCATATTAAAATACAATGAAAAGTACTTAACATAGTCAATAATTACTACATGATTAGCCTCAGTATACACTTACGGAATCAATCAATCAATGGATGGATGAATGAAAAGCACCTTAAGCTGTAAAGGAGTAACAGCATGAGCTATGCAGTCAAATCTAGCTTTCCTACTTACTAGCTATGAAACCTTGGACAAAGTTACTTAATTTCTCTAAGCTTCAGTTTAATTGTGGAACTTCCACCTAGAATATACAATTTTTCTAAAGATAAAATGAGATTCTATGTAAAATGCTTAATATGTAATACTATAATAAATGCTTCATAATAGTAACTTTATCGTTATTATTAAGACAACCTTCTCATTTTATATACAAAGAAATTAAGTATAATTAAGTCCCATACATAAATACTAACCTTGATTGTAAACAAATTAAACCTTCCACTTAAAAGACACAGACTGGCTGAATGGATTTTTAAAAAAGAAAAACAAAGAAAAACATGATCCAACTGCAGGAAACTTGTATCACCTGTAACAAGGTATAGAGGCTGAAAATAAAGGGATACAAAAAAAATCCATTGAAACAGAAACTAGAAACTAGCAAGAGTAACTCTACTTAAATAAAACAGGTGTTAAGTCAAAAACAATAGAGACAAAAAAGGTCATTTTATAATGATAGAGGGATCAATTCAGCAAAAGGATATAACAATTCTAAACAAATACATAGCCATCACTGGAGCACATACACATATAATGTAAATATTATTAAATTTAAAGGGAGAAATTAATAACTTTAAAGGTAGAAATTTAAAGGGAGAAATTGGCCCTGGGCCAATCTTTGGGTCTCAGAGTGACAGTGGCAGTCTAAGAGTGCCTGTCTTGGGCTCCCTGGCACCGTTTCTTGGCACCAGTGTTGTCTGATCCAATAAAATAACAGTTGGGGGCTTCAACACTCTACTCTCAGCATTAGACAGATCATCTAGACAGAAAAAGAAATATTGGATTTAAACTGCACATTAGACCAATGGACCCAGCAGACATGTATAGAACATTTCAATCAATCAACAGCTACAAAATACACATTCTTCTTAACAGCCATAAAATGTTCTCCAGAATAGACTATAGATTCGGACACAAAAGAAAACTCAAAAAAATTTTAAAAGTCAAAATCACGCCTTGTGAAACCACAATGAAATAAAACTAGAAATCAATGAAAAGAAGAACTTTGGAAACTGTATAAATATATGCAAATTTAAAAACATGTTCCTAAATGATCAAAGGATTAAAGAATAAAGAGAAAATAAAAAAAATTTTGAAACGAATGAAAATCAAAAACTAAAAGCTATGGGATACAGCAAAAGCAATGCTAAAAAGGAAGTTTACAGCAGTAAGTACCCATGTCAAAAAAGCAGAAAGGTTTAAAATGAACTAATGGTGCACCTCAAAGAACTAGAAAAGTAAGAATAAACCAAACCCAAAATTACTAGAAGATAAATAATAAAGATCAAAGCAGAACTAAATGAAATAGAGGCAGAAAAAAAAATATATAAAGGATCAACATGAAAAGACAGGTTTTTAAAAACATAAACAAAACCAATAAACCACTTGCTAGATTAAGCAATAACAACAAAAAAAATTAAGAAAACCGAAATCAACAAAATCACAAATGAAAAAGGACACATTACAACTGATACCAGAGAAATACAAAAGATTATCAAAGACTATTATAAATAACTACACACTAACAAACCGGAAAACACAGAGAAAATCCACAAATTCCTAGACACACACATCCTACCAAGATTGAATCAAGAAGAAATATTTAGAAAACTGAAACAGACCAATAACAACTGAAGAGATTCAAAGTAGTAATAAAAAGTCTCCCAACAAAGGAAAGTCCAGGACAGGACGGCTTCACTGCCAAAGTCTACCAAACTTTCAAAGAATTAATGCCAATTCTCTTCAAGTTAGTCCAAAAAAAAACATGGAAAAGGAGACAATTCTCCCTAATTCATTTTACATGGCCAGGATTAACCTAACACCAAACCCAAATAAGAAAGCAACAAAAAAAGGAAAACTACAGGCCAACATCCCTGATGAACACAGATGCAAAGATACTCAAAAAATACCAAATCCAGCAGCATATTAAAAAAATAATAAACCCTGATCAAGTAAGATTTATCCCAGGGATGCAATGATGGCTCAATATATGCAAATCAATAAAAGTGATATATCATATCAGCAAGATGAAGAACAAAAACCGTATTATCATCTCAAGAGATGCAGAAAAAGCATTTGATAAAGTTCAACATCCCTTCACAAAAAAATGTCTCAACAAACTAAGCATGAAAGGGACATACCAAGATATAAAAAAGGCCATATATGACAAACCCACAGTTAATATCATACTGTTACAGGAGTTAAAAAGAAAGTATTTATAGGCAGTTAGTAAAGATAAAAGAGTTCTCAGTGGAATTTCCTTTTAATAAAAAGCCCCAAAATCACTTCCTTTCTAACAAAAAGCAGCCTGAAAAATCAAGCTGCAAGCACAGATAACCAAGCTGGAATGCTGGAAGCTGTGCCAACAGAAAAGGGATACCTGGAAGCCGGGTATATTCAACATGGAGATTTTCTCTTCCCTTTTGTCGCCATGCGTGCAGGCGTCTACACTAGCCAGGTAGATACCCCAACTGCATAATAAAGATTAGGGTGGGATGGCCAGCCTCTTAGTGCACTATGTAAATGGCACACCTGGTCCAACCAATCCTCTGGGCCATATGTAAATCAGACACCGCCTCCGAAAGCCCCTCTATAAAACCAACCATAACCAGGCACAGTGGCTTACGCCTGTAATCCCAGCACTTTGGGAGGCCAAGGCAGGTGGTTCACCTGAGGTCATGAGGTTGAGACCAGCCTGGCCAACATGGCGAAACCTCGTCTCTACTAAAAATATAAAAATTAGCTGGGTGTGGTGGCGCCCGCCTGTAGTCCCAGCTACTCAGGAGGCTGAGGCAGGAGAATCACTTGAACCTGGGAGGCGGAGATCGCAGTGAGCCAAGATCACGTTACTGCACTCCAGTCTAGGTGACAAAGTCAGACTCCAAAAAAAAAAAAAAAAATACTGCATCGGGCCTCAAAGCGGAAGATCCATTCAGAACCCCACTCTCTCTGCTCAGGAGAAGTAAAGCTTTTCTCTTCTTTACTTTGCCTCTTAAACTTTCTACTCTTAAACCCACTCATTGTGTGTCCACGTCTTTGATTTCCTTAGCGCAAGACAACAAACCTCGGCTATTTCCCCAGATCGCTTCAATACCAAATGGGGAAAAACTGAAAGCTTTTTCTCTAAGAACTGGAGGAAGACAAGGACGTCCACTTTCCCCACCTAGTCAATATACTACTTCAAGTCCTAGCCAGATAAATTAGGCAAGAGAAAGAAAGAAAAGGCATCCAAACTGGAAAAGACGAAGTCAAATTGCCACTCCTTGCTGATGATAATAATTTTGTATCTAGAAAACCTATAGACTTCACCAAAAAACTCTTAGATCTAATAAATGAATTCAGTAAAGTTGCAGGTTACAAAACTAACACACAAAAATCTGTAGCATTTCTATACACAAATAATGAACTAGCTGAGAAAGAAATCAAGAAGGCAACACAATAGCTACAAAAAAATAAAATACCATGAAATATACTTAACTAAGCATGTGGACAATCTCTACAGGAAAACTACAAAACACAGAAGAAAGAAATTGAAGAGGACACAAACAAATGGAAAGACATCCCATGTACATGGATTGGTAGAATTAATATTGTTAAAATGACCATACTACCCAAAGCAATCTACAGAGTCAATGCAAACTACCATAGTCATTTTTCACATAATTAGAAAAAACAATTCTAAAATTCACATGGAACCAAAAAAGAGGACAATAGCCAAAGAAATCCTGAGCAAGAAGAATAAGGCTGAAGGTATCATACCACCAGACTTCAAAATATATTATAAGGCTATAGTAACCAAAACAGCATGGTATTGGTACAAAAACAGACACATAGATCAATGAAACATAATAGTGAAAGAATAAATCTATATATCTATACTCACTGATTTCAAAGACACCAAGAACATACATTAGAGAAAGCACAGTCTCTTCAATAAATTTTGCTGGGAATACTGGATACTCACATGCAGAAGAATGAGACTACACCCCTTATCTCTCACCATATACAAAAATAAACTCAAAATGGATTAAAGACTTAGAACTATCAAACTACCAGAAGAACACATAGGCAAAACGCTTCGAGACATTGATCTAGGCAAAGATATTTTGGCTAAGACCTCAAAAGCACAGTCAACAAAAACAAAAATAGAGAAATGAGACTACATTCAACCAAAAAGCTTCTGCACAGCAAAGGAAACAATCCACAAAGTGAACGGACAACCTGCAGGATGGGAGAAAATATTTGAAAACTATGTTACTGACAGGGACCTAAAATCCAGAATATACAAGGAACTCAAACAACTGAACAGTAAACAAATAATCCTATTTAAAAGTGGGCAAAGGTCATGAAGTCATTTCTCAAAAAAAGACTTACAAATGGCCAACAGGTACATGAAAAATAGTTTAACATCACCAATCATCAGGGAATTTTCCAATCAAAACCACAATGAGATATTATCTTAGTTAAAATGGTTGTTATTAAAAAGACTAAAAATAACAGATGCTGGCAAGGATTCAGAGAAAAGGGAATTCTTAATACAGTGTTGGTAGGGATTTAAATTAGTACAGCCACTATGGTAAACAGTATGGAAACGTCTCAAAAAACTTAAAATAGAACTATCATATGATCCAGCAATCCCACTACTGGGTATTTATCCAAAGGAGACGAAATCACTACAACAGAGAGATACCTGCACTTGCATATTTATTGCAGCACTATTCACAATAGCAAAGATATGGAATCAATCTAAGTGTCCCTCAACAGACAAAAGGATAATGAAAATATAGTGTATATACATAATGGAATGCTACTCAGACACACAAAAAAAGAGAATGAAATCATGTCATTTGTAGTAACATGGATAGAACGGGAGGTCATTAAGTGAAATAAGCCAGCCACAAAAAGACAAATATCATAAGTTCTCACTCACATGTGGGAGCTGAAAGAGTTGATCTCATAGAGGTATAGAACAGAATGATGGATACCAGAGGCTGGACAGGGTGTGTGTGTGTGGGTAGGTGGGGAGGACAGACATTGGCTAATGGATATAAACATACAGTTAGAAGATATAAATTATAATATTCAATGGCAGTGTAAGGTAACTATAGTTGGCAACAATGTATTGTGTATTTCTAAGTAGTTAGAAAAGAGCATTTGAAATACTCCCAACACAGAAATGATAAATACTCAAAGTGAACAATACTCCAAATACCCTGACGTCATCATTACATATTTTATGCGGATAACAAATACTCACATATACCCCATAAATATGTAAAGTATTATGTATCGATAAAAATTAAGTAAAAGGCAAAGTAAGCAAAAACTAATCTTACTCCAGGATTTTAGACTTTTTGACGCAGTTTTGGCTCATACCCTTAATTTATATTTAATCTATACTATCATGAAAAAGCATTTATTTTACTGTTAAAGTGGTACATGTTGAAAGAGCCAACTATATTTTCTTTTTGCAGTTTTCAACTGAACACATTAAATAAATTGCTAACTTTGAACTATATCAAATGCAGGTTGTTGATATGATTTTGGGTATTTTAAAGAAGTCTAATAACCAGAAAAAAAAAAAAAAAACGTACTCTAACAATATCTCTAAGGTGGTACTTCAGTTAGTTTTCTTACATGCGAGTCACAGAAATTAATTAGGCTAGCTTAAGGGAAAATGGGACTGTATTGAAAAAATATGTAGAAATTCAGAGAGTTTTTCAAAGAGGAAAATCACGCTTAGAATAGACAGGTACCTGGATTTTTTCATCCCAGCAAGACTATGCTACGTTAGCAAAAGGCAATTTCCCAAAAGAAACTGGATTATTAATAAGAAGGGGAAGATATGCTGGAAAGAAAGACTTGAAGAGCAAGACGGGCTGGGCGCGGTGGCTCAAGCCTGTAATCCCGTCTCAAAAAAAAAAAAAAAAAAAAAAGAGCAAGACGGGTAAATGTAGCTTATTGTAATCATTCCAGAAATAGTCTTATGATTTAGTGTGTACTGAAACTGAAGTTCTCCAATAAAAATCAAAACCAGATTTCAATGCAAGAGTTCTCTCTTCTAACATCATTTAAAAATTTTGATTTTGTTACAGTATCCAAAGTATTCTACACATGTTCTAGACCCATAAAATCAATCTCCAAAGGCCAGGTATTAACTTTTGTCTATTTTAAATATCCACAACTATTCTGACAATCTGTTAATTTTATAAGACAATGAATTGTATGAGTGGTAATCATTATACTAGATCTGTTCCAAGAATACTTGGTTCTTAGAGTTTAGGTCAATGATGCTATTGTAGCACGGAAACAAATTGCCCTCTTGTTTAAAGATCAGTGGTTTCCAATTTACTCTTTGTGGGCTGTGGAAGGCTTAAAACAAAGTTTTACAAGGAATCTCAATATTTAAAATATTGCAAAGTGATGAGGCAGGAAAGAGTCACTTATCTTCCATCCTATCCCCACCCATCTCCTTATATAATCCTTGCAGCACACATTTTGAAAACTCCTGGTATTATCAAAATATGTCTTCTTAGAAAAGACTAACTTCAAAAATTTTGAAGACCAATTTTTTTGAATAATCATAACCGTCAAAATTATATTTCAAAAACATCTAAAATAATAAATTATAAAATAATGAAAGCATGTATGCCAAAATTTCTTCTAGGTACAAAAGTTAAACTGCCCATTTTATTAGACTGGTGAATGTATAATGCTCACAGAATATCTAAACAGTTGCCTAATGTACAAATATTATTTACAAATTCAAATCTTTATTAATAAAATGTACTGAACCCCACTGCAGAGAGAAGATTTTACTAAATTGAACTATTACAAAATGTCTACTTACTAAAAAGGAAACTGCTACTGTAATATCAGCCAGTCAAGCATATACAGCAAGACACTATTTCAATTCACTTTGATCTAGTTAGCATCCCAAGACTCAGACAAGGGCAAATAATCTCTTTGTACAAATAATGAAATTTATAACCAGATAGTTAATTGACTTTCCCAAGATAACTTTAATTGTGAATAGAGAAGAGTTCCTCCATAAATTGAAATAACATTAAGAAACATTCATTCTAAGAATTTTCATGACCCGGGCACGGTGGCTCACATCTGTTATCCCAACACTTTGGGCGGCTGAGGCGGGCGGACCACGAAGTCAGGAGATTGAGACCAGCCTGGCCAATGTAGTGAAACCTCGTGTCTACTAAAAATACAAAAAATTAGCTGGGCATGGTGGCGGGCGCCTGTAATCCCAGCTACTTGGGAGGCTGAGGCAGGAGAATTGCTTGAACCTGGGAGGTGGAAGTTGCAGTGAGCAGAGACAGCGCCACTGCACTCCAGCCCAGGCAGCATTGCAAGACTCTGTCTCAAAGGAAAAAAAAAAAAAAAGATTTCTCATGTTATGGACTGAATGCTTGTGTCCCTTCAAAATTTGTATGTTGAAACACTAACTCCCAATGTGATAGTATTAGTAGGTGGGGCTGTGGACAGGTAATTAGATTTAGATAAGGGTAGGATTATCAGGGTAGGATCCTCATGGTGAGATCATTGCCTTAAGAAGAGAGACCAGAGAGCCTGCTCACTCCAGCTCTCACATGTTCGCACTCTCGAGTGTGCTCTCTCTCTCCCTGGCTCTCTCTTGCTCTTGCTCTCTCCTCCTCCCCTTCTCTCTGCCATATAAGGATAGAACAAAAAGGCAGTCATCTTGTTCTATCTTTACGTGGCAGAGAGAGAGGGCCAGGAAGATGGCCCTCACCATGATGGCACCCTGGTATTGGACTTCCGGTCTCCAGAACTGTGAGAAATAAATGCCAATTGTTTAAGTGACCTAATCTGTGGTATTTTGTTATAACAGCCTGAGCTAAGACATTATGCTTTGAAGAAAATTGATAAACCATGTTAAGAATATGGACAGGGCAATACACAGCATTTAAAAAGCAACTGCAAGAAAGATTTAAGACCTTGGTTCTGATCGGCTGAAAACGACAAACGTAGAATGAGCTATATTGAGAGGAGGATTTGCTCATTTTACATTGTCCTACACAGTCAGAGGCAACAAAATCTTATAAAGTCAGAGGCAACAAAATAAGTGGCTATAAATAGTTCAACCTAAGGCAAACTTATCTAAGAAAGGAATTTATATGCCTAGCACAGAATACTCTGAATTTTGTTGTGACCCATAGTTCAGTCATTGGTTCTATTCTCTATCTCTATGCTAACTTCCCTGGTAATCTCATCCGATTTCCTCAATGGTTTCCAACTTAATATTTAAGCCAACTAACCTCCAAATTTATATCTACAGTACAGATCTCTCTCCATCAACTTCCAGATCCATATATCCAACTGCCTCCTCACTATCTCCTTTCTGATATCTCAAAGACATCTCTAACTTGGCATACCATAACCAAATATTCTTCCTAAAATCTTCCTCATATTAGTTCATGACAACTCTGTCTTTCCATCTGCTCAAACCAAAAAACCTTAGTCATCTTTGACTCCTCTTTCCCTCACCCCCCACATCCAGACCATCAGCAAATCCTATTAATCCTTCATTTAAAATCACATTCAGTATTCAAGCAATTGTCACCACCTCCACAGCTATCAACTTGTCTAAGCTACCATCATCATCATCTCTCACCTAGATTATAGCAGTAGCCTCCGAACTGGTACACTGCTACTACAGTCTATTCTCTGGTAGAAATAGGAGCTTTATAAAACTAAGCCATATAATATTAATCTTCTGCTCAAAATCCTTCAATGGCTCCCTCATTTCACTTAGGGTAAGAGTCAAAATCCTTACAATGGTCTACAAAGCTAAGAATATTTAGCTGATATAGCTCCATCCTTCACTGATCTCCATCCCCTCCGGCAACCCCTTAATTCCACATCCCCAACCATCTCCCTTGTTGTGTAACTTCTCTGAGTTCATATCTGACTAATCTCCCCATCAGTAATTCAATTCTAGCCACAATGGCCTTTATACTGGTCCTCATGCACACCTGGCTTGCTCCTACCTTAGGGTCTTTGAACTGACAGTTCTCTCTGCCTAGAATGTTCTTCCCCTTGATATCTATATGGTTGAACTCTCTCACTTGCTTGAAGTCTTTTCTCACATGTCATCTTTTCAATAAAACCTAAGCATATCATCACATTTTAAATGTAACCCCCAGATCTTTCTATTCCTCTTTCTCTGTTCAACTTTAATTTTCCATTGTACTTATCACCATCTAACATACTATATAATTTATATTTATTATTTAGGGTCTGTCTCTCCTAGCTTGAATGTAAGTTCCACAAGGATCTTTGTCTTCTTTGTTCCATGATGTATCCCAAGGACCTAGAGCAGTGCCTAGCACTTAATAGAGCTCAAAAAAAATTTTTTTACATTAATAAATGAAAAAAATAAATAAATGAATTCATGAAAGAGGGCTGTCATATACACATTTTAATGCTACTTTTATTTTTAAACAGTCAACTTTCTTAGTAGGTTAAGAGTAAAAATTTAATTAGCTCTCACAAAAAAGTCAGATCTGCTGTTTTTGTTAAGTGGGAAGAATTTATTGGAATTAAATGCATTACCTGTCACTTCTCCCTCCTCAAAGTTAAAAGAGAAGAAATAGATTGACCGTGTTCATTATTATTCTATTTCTAAAGGAAAATGTAAGCTACTTTGTGAATTTCAAGGCAACCTATAATCTCATGTGTACTTACATACTATCCTAAAATAACTAAATATGTCCTTATATGTTATATGACTAACCAAGATAAAATACCTCAGATAAAATATTCATAAATTTGAGTTGAAAGATTTTACATTTTTCTAAGTCAAACAAAACTACCAAGTTTTTACAATTTGAATGCCAGAGTTTAAGTGCGTTTTCTGGTAGTCAATACTGCCACCCAATGGCAAATGTTAAAATCTAAAGCCAAAAGATTGAAACAAAATAAGACCAAGATTCCAAGAACTAATGCTTGATAAAGTAACATTTTAAATGTTCAAATTCAATAGCTTCCTTCAATGTTTGGAAGTAATTATACAGGAAGCAAATAACATAATTTATTAGAGAAATAATCTTATAAAATATCTCTAATTGAATGTCTACATATCACTACACTAGTAAACTAATACATTTCTAATTCATTCATTCAACAACAAACAAATTCCAGTGGCTAGTACATGCCATGCACTATATTAGGTTCTGGAAATGCGAGGATGATCAAAACATAATCATTCTTAACTTCTTGGAGTTTATATTCCACTGGGAAAGATAATCAAAGAATCACACAAGCATATAATTATAAACTGTGATAAATGCTATAAATTTAAAAGATAGGGTCCTATGACAGCATATTACAGGGGGATCTGACCTGGACTTAGAATATAAATGGGGTAAGGGTTTTCTAGGAAGAACTTTGGAATTAAGAAAGGTCTTCAGATAGTGAGGGACAAAGAGCATCTGAGAAACTGGAGTAAGTTACAATAAAGTGTGACTTTAAATAAAGATCAGAGGCACTATGCAACAAAACTATTAAATTACATGATTTACATTTCCAGATCCTATATTTCAATCAATAATTTAAGAGTTTAAAACAGTCAACTTCAATCCTTATATGAGAACCGTACCTGAATTGAATTAAAAAGGAATACTAAAAACATAAAAATGTCCTGAAGACATTTAAAAGAATCGAGCAATAGGATTGAGCAGGACATTCTGGAATAGAAAAGGAACAGGAACAATTTGATAATAGTTAAGCAACTGTCTTATATATAAATGATGGTGACCTATTTTTCACTGTTCTCTGTAGAACAGGGGAAAAAAATCTGTTGTAATACATTAAGAAAAAATTGTATGCTGAAAAAATTAAGCTGGTTTGTTGCTTAACCTGTCTACCCCTACATCTAGTCCACACTGCAAAGTTCCTCTGAGTAGACATGAGAGAACAAATTGGCCCATTCCTTGTTAATTATGGTAACAATCTGGAGTTAAAAATGTATCATTTGAATTTTTTGTTTGGGAATCTCAATCATTTGAATCCCCTTTCCTATGTTTGGGAGGATCCTTTATTGTGTGAATTTTGTTCAGAAAGAGAACCTCTTTCACTACAGATAACAGAAAAGTTAAATTCCCTATTTCACATCTCTAGGTACCCATGGTATGGACAAGACCTAGGTTTAGCCAAGCAGATACTATTAAGCAGGACTCAGTCTTAATAAGTGATGCAAAGGTGTAAAGACAATTTACAATTCTTTCTCTCCATTCCTGTAGCATGCAGTACCTACTTTAACGGTGCCACTGGTAGTAACCCAGGATCCTGTGGCAATGACAGGAATGTCCTACTCAAACTTTCCTTTGGCTTCATCTTTACTGTAGGCCTAGCCTTTCTTTGTATCTGGCCTCTTTCCAACAATAGTTTATCCAGTCTTCTCATTTCTCCTGTGAGCTACTCAATATCCTTTTGTATTATTTAGAGAACAGGTTGAGAGAAGCAAAACTAAGTTGTTGAAATAAGGTGAAAGCCTATTTCTCTCTAATGAACATTCTAGAGATGAATGGGCCAGTGCTACTTATTATAGTTTATGTCATTTATCAGCCACAGGAAAATATCTGAATGATCTAATATTTGCATACAGATTTTATCCAATCTAAACGTAGTAACTGATATGGTTTGGTTGTGTCCTCACCCAAATCTCATCTTGAATTCCCACGTGTTATGGAAGGGACCCGGCAGGAGGTAACTGAAACATGGGGGCAGGTCTTTCCTGTGCTGTTCTCGTGATAGCAAGTAAGTCTCACAAGATCTGATGGTTTTAAAACAGGGAGTTTCCCTCCACAATCTCTTTTATCTTGTCTACCACCATGTGACACATGCCTTCCACCTTCTGCCATGATTGTGAGGCCTCTGCAACCATGTGGAACTGTAAATCCATTAAATCTCTTTGTTTTGTAAATTGCCTGGTCTCTGGTATGTCTTCATCAGCAGTGTGAAAACAGACTAATACAGTAAATTGGTACTAGTAGAGTGGGGCGCTGCTGAAAAGATACCCAAAAATGTAGAAGTGACTTTGGAACTGGGTAAACAGGCAGAGGTTGGAACAGTTTGAAGGGCTCAGAAGAAGACAGAAAAATGTGGGAAAGTGTGGACCCCCTAGAGACTTGTTGAATGACTGACAAAAATGCTGATAATGATATGGACAATGAAATCCAGGCTGAGGTGGTCTCAGATGGAGATGAGGAGGAACTTGTTGCCCAGGCTGGAGTGCAATGGCGCAATCTTGGTTCATCACAACCTCCACCTCCCAGGTTCAAGTGATTCTCCTGCCTCAGCCTCCTCAGATTTTTTTAAAGTTATATAAAACAGAGAAACACACAACTACTCGGACGGGAGTTGGTGGGAGGAACATCATACCTTGGAATCTACTTTGAAAATTATTGTTCTATTGTATTCTTTACACATGAACATGAATTCAATTTGTTATATGTTGCTTTTGATGTCTTATAAAAATTGATCATCTATCCCAATGTTTGGAAGCCATTTTAAGAGATCAGTGCTTTTCAAAGTTGCCTTTTTCCCTCAGGTGACTTATTAAAATTTAAACAAATTTTACAGAAGCAACCAAGATGTCCTTCAGTAGGTGAATGGATACACTGGTACATCCATACAATGGAATATTATTCAGTGCTGAAAAGGAATTAGCTATCAAGCCATAAAAAGACATGGAGGAAAGTTAAATGTATCCTGTCAAGTCAAAAAGACCAATCATAAAAAGCTACATACTATATGATTACAACTATATGATATTTGGGAAAAGGCAATACTATGGAGACAGTAAAAAGATCAGTGGTTGGCAGGGGTAGGGGGAGGAAAGAATGAATAGGCAGAGCATAGGGGATTTGTAGGTTAAAAAAACTATTCTGTTGATACTATAATGGTGGATGCATGTAATGATACATTTGTCCAAACCCACAGAACGTCCAACACTGACAGTGAACCCTAATGTAAACTATGACTTTGGTTAATAATGATTTGTCAATGTGAGCTCATGAACTGTAACAAATATACACTCTGGGGGAGATAGTGATAATGAGAGAGGCTGTGTATGCATTGGGGCAGGAGGTAAATGGGAATTTTCTGTAGCTTCTGCTCAATCTTCCTGTGAACATAAAACTACTCTTAAAAATGAAGTCTATTTTTTCTATTTTACTATCATAGAAGCAGATGAGTCTACACAGGTCCCTGTACTTTTAGTCATATATTTAATATGTATATATCATTATCTCTGACAACTATACATTATGACAAAATTAAATATTATATAACAAACTTGTGTGCCCTCGAGTAGTCCCAGCTACTCTAAAGGCCAAGGTGGGAGGATCACTGGAGCCCAGGAGTTTGAGACCAGCCTGAGCAACACAGAAAGACCTCATCTCTACGAAAAAAAATTTTAATTAGCTGGGAATGGTGGTGTGCAACTTGTGGTGCCAGCTACTCAGGAGGCTGAGTTGAGAGGATCATTTCAGCATGGAAAGTCAAGGCTGCAAAGAGCTGTGATCATGCCACTGCACTCTAGCCTGAGCCACAGAGTGAGATCCTATCTCAAAGAAAAAGAAAAACCAAAGAAAAAAATGACACACAGAGACCAGGTAGGTTAAGCAAAAGAGAAATGTTAGGAAGGAACTCCAGACTTAATATAAAGCTAAGTTTTTCCTCTGTGTTATCTTAATAAAACCCAAGTTTCTAAAGGGTAACTCATTTTTTAAAAATATACATTAGCATAGAGGCAAACAGAATAAGTCAAGCAACAACAAGGGATAAAATATAATGGAGATAACAACAATCTGTTACTCTAACCTAAAGAATCCAGTTCCAAATAACACCTTGTATAAAACTACCCGATTTTGAACCTCATAAAGATCGCCTCAGTAGTGCGCATTTTCAAATGTCTCTCATTCTTTGATCATTCCCCATTTGTCCTAGAAGCAAATCTATCTCTTCTTACCTCACTGATTCCTTCCCATTCTATATATCTGAAATAAAAACATCATTTTCCCCTGAATGATTTTGCTCACAATCCTACCTACTTTGGAGCTATGCTTCCTTAAATACAGAATCAGGATCAGGTTTGAGGCACAAAGTAACCAGTCTGCACATAATTTATTTCGAAAACACCATACTATCTCATTTACCAGCCCTCTACCTTCAAACATATAAATGGAGAAATCATTTCCTTAATTATTAAGAAAATGGTATAAAAATTGGTCTTATTTCTGCATTTTATAATTTACAAAGGACTTTCACACTATTCTCCATAAAAAATGTATATGTATTTATAAATAAATGTGTATATATGCATACACACTCACACATACACATACATAGAGATGCATTTCTTAGATTATTGCTATTATAACTTTGCTTTTAAAGTGAACATACCCAGTATTTGCTTCCCCATTTCCATTTGCTTATAGATATATTAGATTCAGGAATTCTTATGATTTGGGACATTACTGATGAGAATAATAGGATATGAAAAGGCCAAAAATCAAAGGCCAGAAAAAACTCATAACGCTTTGAATCAGATCTATATTACAAGACTCACAAAATAAAGCATTTCAAAGAAGGACTAATGAAAGTAAATAAAAAACAGAAAAGGGGACAGAACTGTTCAGAGAATGTTATACAAATGTATCACTCATTTGCTTTTAAGACTGCTGAAATGAGGTGCAGACGAATGGCAATTGAAGACCAGTTTGGAAAATACTGTGTGTATGAGCTATATTTCTATTTATCAGGCCTTAAATTAAATATAATACGGATAGACCATTGTCTCTATAGAAAAGACAGTTATTTTAGCTTCACGTCAGAAATGAAAATAAAATTACAACTCAAGGCACTTTTGGGGGGAAGAAAAGTCACAAACGATTAAAAGAGTCACTTAAAATACATGTCCCTGTAATTATAGAACATTTAGAAATTTGTATCTGTCATAATTGTAATTGGTAACCAAATTTGATTTAATAAGAAATCATGGATCTTTTGTGCAGTTGACATACCTAATATTTTTTATGAGCTAACATGAGCTTAAGACAGGCATAATTTATACAAAGCCTAAAATAATTCCTCTAAGTAAGTACTGAACATACTCAACAACACTTTTTTGAAAACATCATCTCAGCAATAATGAATACAACTACATGAAGAGTATGTTGTCTTTGGTTTTTAACTTGGGAACTATTGCTACTATTTATTACACTGTATTATAGTAACACATAATCAAGTACTTCAGGTTATGTAATTATTGAGTCTAATTTCCCTATTTCAACAGGATTAATATGTTGGCACAAAGGAAGCTCTTCATATGTAAATGCAACTAGCAAAAAGTAAACTCTAGGTGGGTAGGTGTATGTATAACTAAGTATCTCTCTTAATTTCATAATGACAATATTTATTATTTTATATCCAGATAAACAAGTAAGCCAACATTCTTCAGTATAGTGTAAACTTAATCTTTGATGATAGATATTTATAAAAGTTACTTAGATATTCTTTCCTAGGAATCTGACTTTTGCAATAGGCAGCTAAAATACTTTTAAAAATATTCCAGTTCTTTTTAAAATAGCCACAAGATGTCAGCCTTTCCTAAGAAATAAGTTTCATATACTGCAGTACCTTGTAAGATGGGCATTTATTTTTGTAATATACTATTTATATTACCCTTATAAATCAAATTTGAATGCACCACATTAAATTCAGTGAAGTCACCAAATTTGGGGAGAGTCGACAACAAATTACAGAAGACCATAATGATCACACACCTAACAATTCAGTTTCATATATCACTTCGTTTAGTCTTCAAAGTAGTATGGAGACAAAATCTCTGCCAATTAATTCTATTTGTGACAAAAAAATTAAGAAGTTGATTATTAATCTGAACATTCTAAAAATAAAAGTAAATACATGAGGTTTGGGTGTGCAAACTATAACGAAACAAATAAATGTGGAATTTGTATTAATCTATTACACATATGAATCAATGTTTCAAAAGCCATCACACCACACGTGCTTACCTTGCCAACTATCATTGCAGACACATAATTTTTCTCCCGTTAGGTCACAGTAACCATGATCTGGACTACCGCAATTGGCTTTACAGTAAGGAATATCACAAGCTTCACCCTTCCAGTATTTATCACATTCACAATATACTTGACTTGGAACAGAGATACTAGTTGTGCACTTCCCATGACCAGAGCAATTGTTAGGACAAGAATTGATTCTGTAAAATATAATTCATATGTATTAAAACTGAAAAAGAATTTTGGTTGATACATCATAAACTTTATAATTTTTATACTGTGTCCTATGTGCTTATAAATGTAACATAATTTCACAATGTAATTCTTTACTCTTTATCCTCTTACTCTTATGAAATTGTTAGTATTTATTTGCAGTTGGTCTTAGTTTATTCAACAGATTTACTTTGATACCAAGACTCCAAATGTCTAATGACTACATGCTCAACATCTGCAGGATCTGTACAGTTCCAAGCAAAATGTTTTGTAAAGACTTAAGTACTCAAATATTTTGAATGTATATTTTACATTAAAAAAATTAAATTCATGAATATTCAAAACTATATGAGAAGTCAAGACATAACTTGGCTGTATAATATTTAAAGAGCATGCTATCACCTGTACACTCTCACGGAAGGAAAGGGATGTTTATCATATTTAGTTTTAAGACTCTTTAACTGATTATATTCTACTATATATTTGTTATTCCTTGCATACATACTTGGATACATTGTAGGATAAATAATTCCATAATAAATTGTTAATTCAAAGATACTTAGAATATTTCTGGTGAAAAATTCTCTGGTTATCAATTTTTACATTCTGAAGAAAAAAAATAATATATAGACTTCCTCTCTAGCCATTCCTGTGAAAGCATCTGAAAGCATCTCTCATTACTTTACCCTCAATCTTCTAGATATAAAAATGTTTATAAAGTGTCAGGCATATAATAGATTCACAATGAATATTACTTTTCTTATTTTAGAGGAGATAGTGGTATACAGCCACGTATCTCTTAAGCCACAATTTCCTCAAGTGTAAATGGGAAATATACCCAACCTGACAGAACTGAAGGTAATTAAATGACATAATGTATGTACAGCATTCAGTACAGTCTCTGCAATAGAGACTACAAAAACTTAGCTCCCATAATCCTCTTCAAATTACAAGTGATATGCCTTAAAGCACTGAAAGGCAGTTCACAGCTCTGTGCAGTCTCACACATCTGTTGCTACCAGTAAAGTTACACTAGTATTTGTTCACCTAATCACTTGCCAACAAACAATTGTAAATTTCATAATTAATTTTCAACCAAACTGATAGGCTTAGATCACATTTTGTGGCATACTATTAAGATTTTATGTCACTTAAGAAGGGATCCTACATACTAATTTGAAATTTTACACAGTAGTCTGCTTCTGGTATATAAGACATTAACAAAAATAAACCAAAAAAACCTCTTTTACATTAAATTACAAGAATCATTAAAACATGGAATTTTAAAAAAATACTTACGAATAGAAAATGTTGAAACCAGTTAGATTATATGCAGCATCGCTAAAAAAATGTAACAGTGCATAGCCAGATGTAGTAACAACTTCAGGCACAGTTTCATTGCCCCTTATTTCAGGGACTATCAAACCACTAAAAGAGAACAAAACTGAGTATTGTATGTGTAGATATACATAAGACTGTTAAGCACATAAAATTTACTCAGAAATATTCTTACCAGGATCAGAAATGCTTGTACATCAGAATGGGCAACTAAAAGCAGAATAAATCTGAAAGAAGTTCCTCTCCATTTCTCACTAAATTAGTTCTACTACTGCTGCCGATACAATAAAATCTACTCTCATGCCACTGTACCCCATTTTTTTTCTTATCATTATTTGTAAGGCAATGTCTCATTTCTCCTTTTTGTCCTGCTATCCATCCTGTCATAATACTACAGGGTGCTCTTTCCCTTAATTCATATAAAACTTCACTTAAAGTCACCTTGCTACTCTAATAAGTGACCCTGTACCTTTACTTATTCTGATTGGTTTAAAAATCTGATGAAGCTGAAGACACTCTACATCAGGTAAGCAATTACAATTACATTCTAATTATAGCTGTACATTTCCAATACATTTATCTAGGTGATTTAAAATTAAGTATTTTTAAAAATTTAAAAATACATACTTTTATGTTTTTCTAATTTTGCATACCTATGCAAATTGCATTAATGTATTACTATTATATTACTATTCCAAAACGAATATTGCTCACATAAGCCCATAAGCACACAAACAAAAATTTGGGGTGGGGGAGATATAAACGTACAAAATAGTTTTAAACTAGTAACTTGTACTTCGTTTTAAGACTACTTGTTCATGAGAAAAATTACCTATCTTCATTTAGTTTTATGTTCTAACCTCTCTAAATCTATGAAAACATGCAATAGGTGAAAGAAAAGAGGCTGCTAACAAACAAATTACATAACTCGACACAGTGAATTCCTTTAGAAAGAGTTAAAATGATGTCTAGGTACCGCTAAGAACTGAATTCCCCCATTCAAATCATATTTGACACATAAATGAAATACTATAGTCAAATAATTTATTTGGAAAATACATTCTCAAAGACAAGTTAAAAAGTAACCAATTCTTGATTTAATGCTTTAGTAATTATTATTACATCTACTAGGTTATGTTTGTGAAGCAACAAATGATTTTAAAATGAGACTCTCAAAATAATACAAACCCTATGACACCAGTCTTCATTATACATACATATTGTTCATTGTAATAAAATTATATAAAGGTATTACTAAAAATAATAGATCTTTATAATAGATACAGCTAGTCTCTGAGAGCTCTCTGAAAGTGATAAAAAGAATAGGTCTGGGCTGGGTGCAGTGGCGGGCGGATCATGAGGTCAAGAGATCCAGACCATCCTGGCCAACACAATGAAACCCCATCTCTACTAAAAATACAAAAAAAATCAGGTGGGCGTAGTGGCACACGCCTGTAGTCCCAGCTACTCAGGAGGCTGGGGCAGGAGAATCGCTTGAACCCGGGAGGAGGGGGTTGCAGTGAGCCAAGATCACACCACTGCACTCCAGCCTGGTGAAAAGCAAGACTCCATCTCAAAAAAACAAACAAACAAACAAAAAAGAATAGATCTGTTTGGCTTTTTTTTTACAAATATTTTAAAAACAATAAATAAAAGAGAGTTTCTACTTATTGTATAATACACCAGGAAATTTGGACCAACTGAAGTCTAGTAAAATGACAAATTATATAAAAACAAAAAAATCAGCTTGAAGGCCTACCCAGGCATTGAGGCCACTTACCCTATTGGCATTTGCTGATTTCAAGGCTGGAGGTAAGACTTGAGGGGCTAAAAAAAAAACTGAAGGATTTCAAGGATTTCACAGAGTAAGGGAAACAACAAGTGAAACCCAGAGCCTTCATGTTGAACTGAGATTTCAATGGTTGGAAGTAAAAGCAAACTACCTAAAGTTGGGCCCTCCAAAGGACTGCACTGCAGCTGAGCTATGAATCACCCCAATATCTGAGTTTGGATTGAATTGAATATGGATTGCTAGTGTCCCCAGGTAGTCTCTGCAAGAATATAATCTTTCTAGGTCTCAAATTATTACTATATATGATTTTCCAAACACAACATCCAACACACAATTGTCCGGCACACAGTAAAAAAAAATAACACTTCTCCATTCCAATCCATTCTCCACATTCTAAAAAGTCTTGCCTACAGAATAAAAGTCCAACTTCTTTAGTATGGTGTACAAGAAAGCAGTATTACAGTGATTAAGGGATTAGGATCTACAATTACATAACCTAGATTCATTTTCTGACTTACTAGCTAGGCAACCTTTGGGCCACTCACAGAAAATCTCAATTCTGTCTCAATTCTGCATTTGTAAAATTGCAATATTAATACCTACCCAAAGGTTACTTTGAGGATTAAATAAACTAATGCTTATAAAGAACTCCTGCACATTGTCTGGCACAAAAGGAGCACTAAGTAAATGTCACTGATTGCTGTTTTGGAGGAATGTGACTCCTACGTATCCTTCACATTTCCTACAATAAAGTTACTCAAAACTTTTTACTATTGCACTAAAATATAATGCTCTTTAATGTGTCTATACCTTTGTATATATGCTTTTCTCTCTCTAGAATGTCCTACTTGACCCTCCTACTTCATTCTTTTACTTATGATGAAAGTCAACATGAAGGATTATTTACTTTGAAATTATGTAGTACTCTTTCATAACCTGACTGTAACATTAACTAGGCTGTGTGAAAAATCTGTTTACATACCCCCACTAATGCAGGACTACTGCATACTAAAGAACTGGCTGGCTTTTGTCCCCAGTTCTTGGGATATAACCTCTAAATTCTTGAAATTTCCTGAGTGATAAGAGTGTCTTCCTATTCACGGTGAGCCCTGAAAATTTATGCTAATGAGGTGACTCATGTTGGGCCCCTAATTAATTTAAGCTAAAGATATAATTGAGAATAGGGAATGGCCACTCCAGAAACACTAACCATGTGATGGAAGTGTTGGCGCCATATGGTATTAGCCTAACTTCCCAAGAGAGAAGGGGATGGGAGGGGCTAGAGATTTGAGTTCAGTCTCATGGCCAATGATTCAATCACTCATGGGTACATAATGAAACTTCAATAAAACTCTGGACACCTGAAGCTCAGATGAGCTTCCTTGTTGGTGATACATGTTGATGTGCTGGGTGGCTAACACATTCTGAGGACCCAGAAGTTTTGCATTTATGATCCTCCCAGACCTCACTCTATGCATCTCTTTATTTGGCTGGCTCTGATTTCTATCCTTTATGATAAAACTATAGTCATAAGTGTAGAACTTTCCTGAGTTCTATGATAATTCTAGTGAATTATCAAAATTTTTGGAGAGAGTAGGAACCCCTAAATATGTAGCCAGATGGTCAGAGTAGGTAGGGACCACCAAGCTTGCAGCTATTGTCTGAAATGACAGCAGTGTTATAGAGCAGCAGTCCCCAATCTTTTTGGAACCAGGGACCAGTTTCATGGAAGACAAAATTTCCACAGACCAGGGGGAGGATGATTTTGGGATGATTCAAGCACATTACATTTATTATGCACTTTATTTCTATTATTATTACATTGTAAAATATAACGAAATAATTATACAACCCACCATAATGTAGAATCAGTGGAAGCCCTGAGCTTGATTTGCTCCAACTAGATGATCCCATCTGGGGGTGATGGGAGACAGTGACAGATCATCAGGCATTAGATCCTCACAAGGAATGAGCAACCTAGATCCCTCACATGCGCAGTTCACAACAGGGCCTGTACTCCTATGAGAATCTGATGCCGCCGCTGATCTGACAGGAGGCGGAGCTCAGGCAGTAATGCAAGCAATGAGGGCAGCTGTAAATAAAGATGAAGCTTTGCTCACTTGCCCGCCACTCACTTCCTACTGTGTATTCCTGTTCCTAACAGGCCAAGGACTGGTAAGGGGATCTGGGGTGGAGAGGAGACCCTTGTTGTAGAGGACTGTGCTCTTAACCTAGGAAATCTGTTCTAGCCCAGCTGCAGGTAGTTGGTATCTAAAGTCACTGCAATAGCTATGCCTTCTTCCTTACTATGTACTCTAAGCCTGTGACAGTCTCTGGAATTAAGTGTTGAGTAATAAATATTTATACAATTGAAATAATTCAAACATATTAGATTCTGAATTCTTAGCAAGATGAAGTACAAACAGCATACGCTTTTAAATCAGGAGATTGAAATTCAAGTCCTAATCCTAGCTCTACCATCTATTAGAAGCAAATAGCTTCTCTGAATGTCAATTTTCTCAACTGTAAAATGGGGATAATAGTACTTAGTACTTCCCCAACAAGATCTTTGTGAAGATAAGATGACATTTACACTGCCTAGCCTAGTGCTTAACATCAAGTGGATATTCAATATCAATAAACATGAGTTTTCCATTTCCCTTAGGAGGGCTAACAAGAACACTTGCTAATGAGAAATCACTAATTCCATCTTCACAGCCATATACTAAATCCCACCTGCTAATTATCTTCCTTTAGTAACAAGAAAGTGTTGGTAAGAATGCTAATGGATGAGTATTAATACAAAGTAATTAGAATTACTAGATAAACAAATGAACAGGCACACACCTAAATGATGGTCAGCCAACGGTATCATAAAAATAGAGTTAAGATAGGAAAGTGATGTTTAAATTGCTAAAAATAAATGTATGAACTCAGGATCAAATTTAATTGTTACAATAAATTGTCTTACAACCTAATTATTTGCAAGGCTCCACTCTATTTTCTCTCTATTGTCCTTAGATGAAGGACTGCTTATGGCTATCCCTTTTCTAATGTTCAAACAACTCAAAAATTTAAGCAATAGCAATATCACAGAATAAGTACCTAAGCCCCTAAGGAAATACAAGTTCTTACATTTTTGTCCAAAATAATAATTCACATTCCTGATAAAACAGAACAAAATAAAATGTATTAGAATGGAATGAAATAGAACATTTGCCACATGAAAAGTAAAAATTGGAAAGAAAAAATTTTGAAGGGACCAATAAGCTTTTATCCATACTTCAATTTTCAACGACAGAACATGTAAGAGATATTGTATAAATAGCAAAAGTAAATAATATGAGTAACTTAACCATCATGTTAAATTGTATACAAAATCTATACTACATGTTCATAATTTTTTCTGTGTCTAATAGATTTTCTCCTATTCATGAAACTTTTTATAATAATGTAAACATATGTAAGATTTTTAAATTGATACAATGCTATAATTTTAAAATTAATAATCTACCATACTACTAACAATAAAATATTTTGAAGCAAACAAATTTCTCATATTTTCAGAATTGGTAGAAACTCCATCTTTATTAACCATTGCACAAAGCATAACTTAACTGTTTTATGCAGAATTTAAAATTTTACCATTTCACTAAAATAAAAAGACAACTTATTTAAAAAAAAAAAACTTGTCTATTCATTTGTCAGCTAGAACTCACTCTAATATATCCAAATAGATAGTTCTGAAAACATATTCAATCCACTTTAAAAGAATAAACTAAGTACAATGAGAATAAAAAATATTTAGAAAGAAATCTATATTTCCAATATAGTACTTATCTGTTATATCAATATTTACATAATTATTACCTAAATTGACAGTTACAGCAAATAACAAAGTATTATAATCATCTGTGAAATGTAACTATCAATACCTTTACTAAATTTATTTTGCAGTACATACCAATATATATTTAAAGTTAAGGAATTATATAGTCACTTTTCTGCAACTGATTAAATATAATTACTCACCTAAGTACAGCTATTAAAGGTGCATATATTGAATCTCCATCATAAACATACATATGATCCCAGCTACATTCTGTAGCAAAATGATTGAATCTTAATCTTAACACTGCATTTGGACTGAAAATGAATATGAAATATTTTTAAAATTAAAATATACAAAGCACAGACTGAATAAATACATAATATTTATTACATAAGATACAAAGCACAGAGTGAAGAAACTTTGGATATGCTATTTTATTAGAAATCTGTTTACAGATAATTTTGCTATAAATCCTTATATCATAAGGGTGAAAGATTGATAAGCCATCATATCTAATTTGTACAAATAAAATGTAACTTTGAAAGAAAATCTATTAACAGGACATATGTATGTATCATTATTTTCTTAAAATATAGTCAATAAAAAATGTTCAGCCAAGTGTGGTGGCTCTCGCCTGTAATCCCAGCACTTTGGGAGGCCAAGGCAGGCGGATCACGAGGTCAGGAGATCAAGACCATCCTGGCCAACATGGTAAACCTGTCTCTACTGAAAATACAAAAATTAGCTGGGCATGGCAGCACACGCCAGAAGTCCCAGCTACTCGGGAGGCTGAGGCAGGAGAACTGTTTGAACTCAGGAGGCAGAGGCTGCAGTGAGCCGAGATCACAACACTGCACTCCAGCTTGGGTAACAGAGTGAGACTCTGTCTCAAAAAAAAAAAAAAATTATATGTCTTGATTTAAGGTAGAGGTTACATAGAACTGTATACATCACTGAAACCTTATGGAATTGTACACTTAAAATGGGTGCATTTTGTTGTATGCAAATGGTACTTAAATAAAGTTGATTTTTAAAAATCAACACTCAAGAAGCCACTATTCTTATTTTTACAGAACCCTTAAATGGAGGCACTAAAAAACTATTTAAATTTTAATAGAAATTCTCAATGTGATATAATGTTGACAAATAAAATTTAACTATAGGTGCACAGCAGAGAATGAACAGCGTTTAAGTTAGAAAAATTTAAATAAAAAATTTTCCAAATACACTCTTTAGAAATTATAAAACAGTTCAAAAATAATTCATATCTATTCTTTTATGCTCCACTCACAATACACTGAAATAGATAGATTCTGTTTCAAGCCCTAATTACTGAAAATACCTCTAAATGAATAATTAACTCTCTCTTCTACAAAATGTTCTTTTAAAAATACTCTTAGAACTAAAATGCGGCCGGGCGCGGTGGCTCAAGCCTGTAATCCCAGCACTTTGGGAGGCCGAGAGGGGCGGATCACGAGGTCAGGAGATCGAGACCATCCTGGCTAACACGGTGAAACTCCGTCTCTACTAAATAATACAAAAAACTAGCCGGGCGAGGTGGCGGGCGCCTGTAGTCCCAGCTACTCGGGAGGCTGAGGCAGAAGAATGGCGTAAACCCGGGAGGCGGAGCTTGCAGTGAGCTGAGATCCGGCCACTGCACTCCAGCCTGGGCGACAGAGCAAGACTCTGTCTCAAAAAAAAAAAAAAAAAAAAAAAGAACTAAAATGCTAAATTATATGAATAGCATAGCTCAGCATGAAATATTTTTATAATTTCTATGAAGTCTTCAAATTTCATAACAAGATGTTCAAAATAAACCCAAAAAATGCCTACTGAATTTAATACCACAGCAGCATAACTCAAAAACAAAATATATATAAAAATTAAACTATTGTCACAACTGAAGAGGTAGTGTAATTTACATTAAATGTGATGTCTAGAAGTTGTAAATATTATTTAATAATAAATAAACTAAATGACAAAGTAATTATGCTTTAATGCTTTGACATTAATATGATCACCTTTATCATTTAATAAAATACATTAATTTGACCCAGACTATATACTTACTAGCCTTCAATGAGCCATGTACATTTAGTTTTATATTTATAGTTAATTGGGCCATCTGTTAAATATCCAGAAGGTTCTGTTAACCTGGAAGAGAAAACAAAATAATGAAAATAATTACCTTAAACTAACTGTAAGACAGATAGCAGGATAAGAAAATTTAAAAGTCATTAAGGCAAAGGAACGGGACATAACCATTTTCAAAAAGGAGGATTTATTTACAACTTTGGAAAATTTCAAAGGGCTGTATTTTTCTCTGCATCTCAAAAGACACTTATTTTGGATTTTTTTTTTTTTTTTTTTTTTTTTTTTTTTTTTTTTCAGTATTTTGTTTTCTCGGCCGGGGTGGAGGGGTGGTGTGTGTGTTTTGCCCTCAGCACGCTCCG